>NC_079218.1:29820758-29968258 GCF_029633865.1 Lampris incognitus
CACACCTTTATCTATCTATCTATCTATCTATCTATCTATCTATCTATCTATCTATCTATCTATCTATCTATCTATCTATCTATCTATCTATCTATCAGTGGCGGCTGGTGGTAAAACAATTGGGGGGGGCGCAATTTACCTTGGCGCAGCACACCTGACAGCTGCTATAAAGTCCACACAGTTACAGAGTTATTAAGAAGGACAATGTAGCCTATAGATTTTATCAGGGTTCGTAGACGGTAGATGATTGACAGCCGAGACAAGGCGTTGTGGTTGGTGTGAACATGATTGACAGCCACGAGAATTGCCTAATCACATTAGATCAAAAAAACATTAAACAATACCAATTCGCTGCAATAAAAGTGGGAGTGTCTGGGGCGCACAGACACTGCGCCCCTTGGGACATCTGAGGAAACCAATTAGACAGCAGCCTCAGGTCACCTGCTCGCCAGAAGTTTGAGGGCTTACATAAGGTATCGTTTGGCCGGCGCCCCTCACCCAGGAAGTATATGTAATCAGACAGAAATCAACCAAATATCATTTGGAAAAATATTTAATGGCTGCTGACAGCTGCTCACAGACTGAAAAACACTTTAATTTCATAATTATTTGCATTATATAACTAAATTTTATTTAACATGTTTAAGTAGATTTTCATTTCTTGATGTTTGAAGGGGCGGCGCCCTGTACTGGCCAGCCGCCACGGATTATCTATCTATCTATCTATCTATCTATCTATCTATCTATCTATCTATCTATCTATCTATCTATCTGTGTATGTCTGTCTGTCTGTCTCTCTGTCTCTCTCTCTCTCTCTCTCTCTCTCTCTCTCTATCTATCTATCTATCTATCTATCTATCTATCTATCTATCTATCTATCTATCTATCTCTCTCTCTCTCTCTCTCTCTCTCTCTCTCTCTCTCTCTCTCTCTCTCTCTCTCTCTCTCTCTCTCTCTCTCTCTCTCTCTCTCTCTCTCTCTCTCTCTCTCTCTCTCTCTGTCTCTCTGTCTGTCTGTCTATCTAGAGAGGGATGTGTGACTGTGAAACTATATGAATTTATTCTTTCAGCTGGAGCCTATATCCTGCTATCCTCCCATTTCTAATGCCTTTTACTTGCGCTGTTTGGTAGCCAGTCAGCTATCCAACCATACAAAACTATTCGCCACCCCCCCCCCCCCGAATCTACTCCTTGAACATATTCTTTGGGGTTTTTTCTCTTCCAGAGGATACAGGCAGCTAGCTATACGGCGGAGTACGTTTCAGCATCCCTCCCTCTTCGGCGGCCCTCGTTTCCACTAGACTGCGCTTTGTGTGATGGAGGCGTGAGCAGTGACAAAGAGGGGGGGGGGAGAGAAAAGACGAGGGGAAATAGCGGAGAGAGAGAGGGAGAGAGATTGGAGGGAGGGAGGCTGTGGAGGTTACGACTCATTTGATCGAGCGAAATTCATAGCGAGGGACGCTGGTAGTGGTGGGGCTATACCGGAGACTGTGTCTGTCTGTGTATGTGGGAGACAGTAATATACAATATAGACTCCCCCCCAACCCCCCTCCACTCCTCCCCCCAGGCATCAGGGCGAGGTGTGCTGGAGAGAGAGAGAGAGAGAGATAGAGAGAGAGAGAGAGAGAGAGAGAGAGAGAGAGAGAGAGAGAGAGGAGATGAGAGAGAGAGAGAGAGAGAGAGAGAGAGAGAGAGAGAGAGAGAGAGAGAGAGAGAGAGAGAGAGAGAGAGAGAGAGAGAGAGAGAGAGAGAGAGAGCGCGCGCGGCGGTCCGGACATCCGCTGCCAGCGTCGCCGATCGCGCCTGACGTGAATGCCAAATAAATAGAAGAAGCGGAGGAATGCGCCGGGCATCGTCCGTTCGGGTCAAGGCGAAGTCCTCGAAACGAAACGGCATCTGGATCTGTTGAGCACACACTGAGCACTGAAAGCCAGCGTAACGTGTGTGGGGGAGTTTTTTTTTGTTGTTGTTTTTTTGTTCGTTGGGTTTGTTTCGTTGGATGTTTTTTTTCTTTCGTCAGACAAACTTCTGCGATGGCACTGGTCATGGAGCCTGTGAGCAAGTGGAGCTCCAGTCAAGTGGTTGACTGGATGAAAGGTAGGCGCGATGAGCGAGTTGTGGCGCTGAAAACTGCGATTGCACTGAATCCGATTGCGCCAAGACACCGCTTGACAACCTTGCCTCCCCCCCAAACAACAACAACATAACAACAACATAACAACAACAATGTATGTATTTTCCCTTGGTTCACGTGATGCAAAGAGCGCTGAAACACCTGCTGAGCTGCAGGGTTGAATGTTCTCTGGTAGGATTATTCTAACATCTGGATTTAACACTGGCTGTCAAAATCACTGAATGAAAGTAACAGGCGGTTTTAATGCAGGAGCGTTTTGGGGCCTTGATATAAAACGAGTCGTCGTTATGTTATACAAAACCACATATCTCAGCGCTGAAATGGTTAAAAACAAATCTCTGTCGTATCCTATAGGCGGTCATCGTTGTGGGTATGTTTGATAAGAAACAACAACAGGCCTTTATCATCTGGCATCTGGGATTGTTCTCACTTTAGAAGTTGTTCTCTATATACTACACGTGCTTGTGCTACATTATATCAGTGCAACAGTTGAGTTTAGGAGACGTCTGTGTGAAGTTTTGATCTGTCGAGGAAGGGGAAAGGGGCTGGTCGTGTCGCGGGGAGAAGTTTAAAAACTTAACTGTGAGGTGCACATCGCAAATGAATTGTTTTGAGTAAAGAGTGATCTATCAAAATTGAAAGGGAGAACGGGTGACAGAGCTTTTTCTTTTGTCATTCTTGGTCTTGCTGGACACAGATGGGATCAAACTGGTGATCAAGCAGTTTCCTCGACTGCCCTCCAAATGAGAAAGTACACGTGTGGTATAGCGAGGATCCCATTCAATTGGAATTAGCTGCATTTCCAGTCCAGAAAATCAATATGTATCTAAAATCAGTGCAAAAAAAAAAAGACTTTTCTATTCATGTGATTTTACTTTTGTGTTATATGAACAGGGCAGTTCCTTAGATGCTTAGGAAAATGGTCCTTTAATGAAAGTGAGTGCTTACCCCTTCATAAGACTTTGGAGGGCCTGCACAAAGCCTGGCTGGGTGTTTGTCTGGGTATTTGTCCTTATGCCTGTTAGCATTACAAAATCCTCACTATTACCTCACTATTACCATTGCAGTCTTTGGACAGTGATGACAGCAAGCTATGTGAAAGTTGCCGTAGCAATATTATGTACAAGCAACAGCGATTCAATTCTAAAACAAAGGGGGCAGCAAAGAGGACAAAGCACCCATGCAAAGATTGAACTCACTAAGTAAAGGTTATTGTATTGATATGTAATGTTGTGCAGTTTTCACCGATATCCAAATCTAGCGTCTTTATGTGTTGCGGTGGAGTGCCTTGGCTTGGGAACTTCATATTTGTCTCAGTGTTGTGCAGTGTTTACGCACAGCTACATGGCTCATCGTACACTATCTGAGATGCTTGAAATGAGAAGTGCTCATACTTGCGTCTTCATCGCCTATATGTACACGCTCACTTTGTTATTCAAAAGAAGGAGGCCTGCTTTGCTGTTTCAGACACATTACAGAGTTAGTGAGGTTCAGATGCTTGTCAGCATGAATTGTTTATGACAAGATGTCTTCCTGAACCCGGCAGTCTCTCTCTCTCTCTCTTTTTTTTCTATCAGCATGTATTTTGGTGAGCGTGTCAGTTCAGTTTGGAGACCATGTGGAACAGGAGGCTATGAGATATTGTGAACGCAAGGTGGGATAGTCCTATGAGCTCTGAGACGGTCTAGAGGAGAGCTGCAGAGTGAATGAGAAACCAAGCTTGGACATGAGAGAGAGAGAGAGAGAGAGCGCTCCTCGGTGTCCCACATCTGACAAGTGGAGCAGGGACAATTGTCGCGGCAGGAGTTTGCTAACGTTAATTTAAAGTGAGGGGTAGGGAGCCATTGAGAGACAGGAAGAGGGAATGGAGAGTTTTGTAACCATTTCCAACTGCTTAGTTCCTGAGAACTGGCAGCGTTTTGTCATTAGCATTCACAGGTTCCAATATTAGCAGAAGGCAGCAAGGTGTCAATGGATGCCAAACACTGGGCGCCCATGGTGTTTTTAGTGAGCATGGCTCTGTTCCCAGCTATGACAAAGCCACTTTAAAGAAGAGATTGCTGCAACAAAATTGGATAAGAATCCCAGCCCAGGCATATTTATTCATCCTTTTTGCTGAGCATAACATCTCTCTTTTTTTCACTCAGCTTGTTGTTCTTTCTTTGTGTTCTTCTGTCCTTTCCTGCATACCCAGTCTGTCTTTCAACAATGATCGATGGCAAGACATCTTAACACGACGCTGCTCTCCCTCCTGATTACAATTCAACAATGTTTGCGGCCCTAAATATGATGCACTCACACCACACTTTCATTTAACCAGCAGATTATCGAAGCCGGGGAGCAGGAAGTGTCAGCTTTACACTTGTATTTTCCCCTGAGAGAGCTGGGTACTCTGACCCATACGTGGAGTGGACAACCGTCGATGTCGGGGAGAGATCGAATTGTGCTGTCAATGTAGTGAATGGGCTCTGGGCTATCTAGGCCAGCTGCCTATTAGATGATACTGCAGTCAAGAGTGTTGGTAGAATTATGAAATGGTGTCTTGGTGTTGAGGATGTACTCAACTAGGTTGTTTTTTAGCATTAACGTATCAGTTAACCCACATATATTAGTTGAAAATTGAACACTGTGTCCTGAAAATGTGACAAACACTTGCACTGGAATAATTTCAGAATCAGAATCATGTTTATTGGCCATGTAGGTTTGCACGTACATGGAATTTGACTCCTGTTTCGTGGCTCTCTCAGTGTACTTAACATAGAATAACAACACTACAACACAACAATCTTCAGCTATATGCACAAGGCTTGACTATATACTGGTGAAATTATATATAGGCATATTCTCCAATGCAGATTTAGAGCATTTCAGAAACACAATGTTTATGGCTGTTGCAGCTAGAAAAGTGCTATATAAATGCAATCCATCCATCCATCCATCCATCCATCCATCCATCCATCCATCCATCCATCCATTTGGGCCTGCAAATTTAACCTGCCACTTTTCCAGCCTTCATTATATTATAAAAAAAAAGAAAGAAAGAAAAAAAAAGAAGCAAGACTTCCTAAAAGTTTTGGTTCTCTCTCCCTCATCCTTCCTCTCCAGCTATGGAGGAGATTTCTCCACATCCTTCAGTATTGATATAGCCACAGCAAACTGGGGAGCTCTCTTGCGTAATATTCTCATTCAGATTAACACATAGCTGTGCCGGGCCAGATTTTTCATGCTACTGTTATTGGAAAGCGCCATGTCCTCTCTTCTCTTCTCTTTTGTTTTGTTTACTTTGTCATGCAGTCAAGGAAAATCCTCAGCCAAAATCCCACTTTATGGTTTCTATGGCAACATGGGGAATTCTTCATTGACATAACGAGTCTCAATTAACTTGCTAAAGAGGCTGATTAGTTCAGCCTTTAAATTTTATGCAAAAACCATGAAGCAGCCCGTGTTTCCTTTTTTTTTTGTCGTTTAGCTGCCAGCTAAACTTGCGCTGAATGCCCGATCAGGTCCACGTCCCAGAATACATCCAGACAGTCTCCTGTACAAGACTGGTGCAGGGTCCCTTTTCGGGGGGAAATGACAAAAGGAGGAGATGAGTATAAAGTTGTGGATGAGAGAGGGGAAGCTGGCAAGAGACGAAGTGAAGGGAGGACTGTGTGGAGAAGGCCTAACAAGGAACAATGGCAACCCTTTCTGCACACCAGCATCAGTGTATATGTATCCAGGGGTGATGGATGGATTTTTTTTTTTTTTGTGAAAGTGGGTAAGGGGTGACCAGAGCTTGCATGGGGGATGGAAGGGGACATTGTGTAGAGGCACACAGCGAAGCCTACACGTAGGTGGACTTATGGGTATGGACTTTTGAATGAGTCTTTTGTGGGCTCGATAAGCTACATTTAAGTGGAAATGAAATTAAAAGGAAGTAATTTTCTTAAGTTAATAGGGTCAATTTAGAGGTTTTCCTGTCAAAACAAACTTAGCTTCATAGTCAGTTGTTGGCTTTCCAGTGTGTGTTGTAAAGCACCTATCTCTCCTCTCCTCTCTCCTCTCCTCTCCTCTTCTTTTCTCTTTTCTTCTCTCTCTTCTCTTCTCTTCTCCTCTTCTCTTCACCATTGTCAGCTCAGCACTGAATGAATAATCAGTCACACTGAATATTTTTTTCGCAATCACAACGCTCCCAGTAGACCAATGATACAGGCATTTAGGATTCAAAGCAGATTTGCAATTAAAGAACATAATTGCGAAGCATTATGAAAGTGTTGCAAATGTCTGTAATATGAAAACTACACAGAATGTAATATGACATGTAGCACATTGCAGGAGGGGGTCTTATCTGTGGGTTATTATTATGCCTGTGTGTGCATATCTATCTGTATGCAGTGTGCATGTCTGGATGTGTTTATTTGATGCCCGTCTTCAATTGCTGAAAGTTTTCCCTTTTTAGACATTTCTAATGACCCCCCCCCCCTTAGATTCAGGTAGATCAACAGAAAAGGCTCTGGCTATTTATAAGGATTAATTTTACCTCTGAAATTGCTATTTGGCATCATTTACAATATGGTTGGATGGGACTGCATTTAGCTTTTGGGAAAATAAAATAACTGTTAATGAGAGATTGGAGATGATGTGCATTACAGAGTGAAATTTCAAAGTAAAAAAAAAACAAACAAAACAAAAAACAAAACAAGTACTGAGGCCAAATACCCAGTCCGATATCTGAAAGGATATCCTCTTAAGATGTATTAAACTGGTAGAAATGGACTTGGTCCCATTCTGCTACTATATTCGGCTCACTTAATTCACTAACAAAGACTTCACACATTTCTCACGAGTGTACAGGGATTTAAAATAATTTGAGCACAACTCCAGAGATTTGTTTAAAGCCTCAAACACACCTGGCAGATTTCTCAGGATGGCTGAAAAAAGGGGGATCTGTCAGAGTACAACTGGGCCCTTACATGGCCTTTTAGAGAAGAGCGATACCCCGACTCATACAAGACAAAGACATTATACAACACGCTCTCATACTAATATCCATCTAGTATTCCACAGTCCCAGCTAGCGTAGAAAAAAAAAGACAAGAAGCAAATTGAAACTGAATTTGCCAAACATGTCTTTCCCACTTCTTCACTTCAAGAGAAAATTAAAGACAAATGAAAGAACTTTTCATCATTCATGTTCTCTCTAACAACGACCATTTGTCTGAGATCTACAACTTTGTCAAAAAAAGTCTTAAACCTTACTGGGGTTTATTTATCTGGCGTTTATGCTGACAAACACAACTTACTTCACACTTGGCTTACCCAGGACTTACCCAGAGCCGACTGTCAACTCCATGCCCACCGGGTCGCCAATTACAAGCACATACAGACATCACTAAGGACAGTGTTTGAGATTGAAAAAGCATTCCCCCTGTGATACGCTTGATGCTGCTTGCTTATAGGTTGGCCTTACTGTAAGGGTCCTGTCATTAGATTCAACAAGAGGTTTCATGATATCTCCAAGATCCCCGTGAGGGAAACTGATGCTACAACAGAAGAAGAAATGTAGATAAAGACGGGTTAAAATAAGCATATATGTCAGATGTCAAGGGACATATGAAATGTCAGTATACGTATATACATTAATGATGTGCAAATACAGCAGGAAAACACTTTTTTTCTTTAGAAATTTATTTCTGATTTTTCCCTTTTTCTCCCAATGTAGTGGCCAATCGATCCCTATTTTAATTCAAACACCCACCCTCGTACTGCATGCGTTCGCCAACTGCATTTCTCCGGCCGGCAGTCTCGAAGGAGACGCCTCCCCACTTTCGTGACAAGGCGACTCCAGGCCGAACCACTGCTTTTTCCGACACACCCAGAGACACATCCATGTGACGAACACAAGCCGACTCCACCTCCCTCCCGAAGACAGTGTTGCCAATTATTGCTGCTTCATCGAGTCCGGCCATAGATGGATCTTACGAGACCGAGGCGCGAACCCCGGTCCCCAGTGTGCAACTGCATCGACACAAAGCCGATGCTTAGACCGCTACACCACCGCGGACTCCAGGAAAACACTTTTAAGTTGACCAGAATGTGTGGATGAAGAGAATGTTGTGGCTATATGAATGTTAGGGCATGTAAACTGGATGCAAACAGCAGCAGCAACACCAAACCAACACAGCAGAAAATTATAGAAGACAAAAGTCTATGCAGTAGAACAGTAGTATATCATAATGTAAATGTCAAACAAAGGAAAATAAATGCAGTGTTATATTATATGATATAACATACTTAATATAGGTGGCATGGTGGCGCAGTGGTTAGCGCCTCACCTCCTCACAGCAAGAAGGTTCTGGGTTCGAGCCCCGGGGAAGTCCAACCTTGGGGGTCGTCCCAGGTCATCCTCTGTGTGGAGTTTGCATGTTCTCCTCGTGTCTGTGTGGGTTTCCTCCGGGAGCTCCGGTTTCCTCCCACAGTCCAAAAACATGTAGGTCAGGTGAATTGGCCATACTAAATTGCCCCTAGGTCTGTGTGTGTGTGTGTGTGTGTGTGTGTGTGTGTGTGTGTGTGTGTGTGTGTGTGTGTGTGTGTGTGTGTGTGTGTGTGTGTGTGTGTGTGTGTGTGTGTGTGTGTGTGGGCGGGCCCTGTGTGATGGCCTGGCGGCCTGTCCAGGGTGTCTCCCCTCCTGCCGCCCAATGACTGCTGGGATAGGCTCCAGCATCCCTGCGACCCTGACAGCAGGATAAGCAGATAATGGATGGATGGATGGATACTTAATATAGTGAATATAAATAATGATGATAAAAAAGGGATGTATAACATTATTCAATGATAAATAAAATAATGTATAATGTTCACATCCAGAACCAGTAAGTTGAAGGGGTGGGTTTCTCATATAGTACACTTAAACCTATTGCAAAATTATAAATTATGATCATTTTTATCTATATCATCTTTATATCTTTATATACACTGCTTTCAAATGTTTTGAGCGTTGTGTATATAAAGATGATATAAAGCTTTCAATAATGTATTACTAACCATATCAAATCTTAATAACACAAACATCGATATGGTAACATGATAATGAATGTGTATGATTATCTAATAAATAAATGCAGGATGATTTTACATAATTTCACATTTAGAGTAGTGCTAGTGAACATATGATGTTCACTTGTATTGCAGATATGGTATGGAGCTGTTTTTTTCACTGCTGAAAATTCACTTAAAATTGACAGTGTACACTCAACACCCATAGTGGTGTTTCACCCCCAAATGAATGAGTGCGAAACTAGAACAAACTGTGTGTTGCTGGTCTTAATTGAGTTATATTAAATTATATTATGCTGTAAGGTGGGGCCAAGGTGAGGTAAATACAATGCTTTTATGCTGTAGCTGTTGTCAGCTACTGCATAAAAAAAGCTTTTGGTCACCATGGTAGTTTAGTGACAATGGTAAAAAAAAAGAAAGAAAAGGAAATTAAACTGGTTTGGGCACGTTTGCCGAATGGAAAGGACACTCGCAAAGGACATCCTGCAGGGCCTGGTAGAAGGGAAGAGAGGGAGACTGAGAAAAACCTGGGTAAACAACATCGGAGAATGGCAACAGATGAGTGTAGTGGAGGCGGGGAGAGCTGCGATGGATAGGGAGCGGTGGAAGAGACTTGTTGAGGCATCAGCTGTGCTCCCACGACCGCCATAGGTTATGGAACTGATGATGATGATGATGATGATGTTATCAGCAGTTACAAGGAGCACGTCTATGCTTTATGATTGAGCTCAGACAGTTTGCCAGTATGGAGAGCTCCTGTTTTTTTTCTGAATTCGTGTAGAAGAAACACTGATGATTCCCGAAAATGTGCTGATGATGACTGATAATTTGGCTTCAAATTAAAGCAAGGCAAGAGGTATCAGGATTGAACTGAAGCAATAGTGCGAAGAGATAAATCACGGGAAATTGATGGGCTGATGTCCAGAGAGCGTAATGTAACCAAAGCAAAAAACAAAAAACCCCCACTGGTACAGATTATAAAGCATAAGAAAACTTCTCAATCTGATAGTGCTCTTGTTACCCTCATCTTGTGCTGCTTCTACAGGGTTGGATGATTGTCTGCAGCAGTACATTAAGACCTTCGAGAGGGAAAAGGTTGGGGGCGATCAGCTGCTTCGCATCACCCACCAGGAGCTGGAGGATTTGGGAGTATCAAGGATTGGCCACCAGGAGCTCATACTGGAGGCAGTGGACTTGCTGTGTGCTCTGGTGAGTCTAGGCCTCTGAAAATGTTTTTCCACTGACTGACGTCCTCATTAACACTTCAAAGAGTCACATATGCTCAAATTATCTTGAGAAGAAATTAATCAACCCACAGCGCTTGTGAATTGATCAAGGAGCCATACAGGGAAGATCAAGTGGCATCTTCACAAACAGCCTCAGTGATTGTAACGCATTTATGGCCTCATTAGCATGCTTTTCCATTTTCGGGCGTAAAAACTGAAATGGTCGCAGTTAAAGTCTCTGGTTTTTCCCCGGAGTCATCTGGCAGGTCAGTGCCTCATTGGCAAGAGACAACATTTCAGGAATTAAGGGTAATTTATGCTCCCTTTATGGTTGAAAATAAATATGTACATTTCAAACGATATAAGCGTCGCTGCCCACATACTTCCACGCATCCTTTACGTTGACATGGATGTAAAGCGATACATCCACTAGAGAGCAGCTCACAGTCAAAAGTTTCTGACAACGACAAACATGGCAACGGTGTTTCCCCCCTCTGGTTAGTTTCTGTTTCAATTAATTAATTGACTTATTTACTTATCTCTAGTTTACCTTGTTTTGTTTTGCTTTGTTCTGTATAATATGAAAACACGTTTAAAAAGGCAGAAAATATGGCCTGTTTTTTTTTTTTTCATTGAGATGCATATCCATCCATCCATCCATCCATCCATCCATTCATTACCCAAACCGCTTATCCTGGTCTCCGGGTCGTGGGGATGCTGGAGCCTATCTCAGCAGTCACTGGGCAGCAGGCAGGGAGGCTTTGGTTATATTACTATCATTATGTAGCTAAGTTTTAACTGTGACTCTCATTGTTAAACTAACATTGTTTTGTCTTCTTATGTTCTCATGCGTCATATTTTCTAATAAAAAAACCCCACACAAAAACCCCCCCACAAAAAACCAAATAAAAAACCAAAAAAAACAAAACAAAAATGGCGATGGTAGAGGAGGTCGTTTTTTTGTCCTTGTGCCCAGGTGAGGTAACATCATAGATATGTTTTAAGATTTCTCTCCCCGTGTTACCTCCAGCTTGGTTGGGCGTCCCTACAGACACAATTGGCCGTGTCTGCGGGTGGGAAACCAGATGTGGGTATGTGTCCTGGTTGCTGCACGAGTGCCTCCTCTGATCAGTCGGTGCACCTGTTCAGGGGGGAGGGGGAACTGGGGGGAATAGCGTGATCCTCCCACGTGCTACGTCCCCCTGGCGAAACTCCTCACTGTCAGGTGAAAAGAACGGCTGGCGACTCCACATGTATCAGAGGAGGCATGTGGTAGTCTGCAGTCCTCCCTGGATCGGCAGATAGGATGGAACAGCGACCGGGACGGCTCGGAAGAGTGGGGTAATTGGTCGGCTACAATTGAGCAGAAAAAGGGGGAAATTTAAAAAAAGTTTTTTTTACACCAACTTCTGCCATTTTTACATGTCTTCGTCGTGTCTCACTGGTCTCCCATTTTTTTCCTCTTTTATCGTATTGAAAAAAAATCATTCAAAATACAACATACATATATTAAACCAATAAGGAAATAATGTATATTACAAACCCATCGAACTCTATAGACTCAAAGAGGATAAGAATTAAAAATTAAAACACAGGTAGACAAGACAGAACATTGTGAGGTAACCTGTAGGTTTTGGCATGGCTTCCAGCCTACAGACCCCCCCACCAAATCAAAGAAATCAAACAAAAAATACACATATATCATACACACTACACTATCTAACCAAAATCCAACATCACCCTCCCTCCTTCCCCAATCACAACAAAAGTGCTCCCTTCTACAAATCCACTAATAAACTCATCTTCTCTAACATAACTATAAAACACATTAACATCTCTTTCCATCCATCCATCCATTATCCAAACAGCTTATCCTGCTTCTCAGGGTCGCGAGGATGCTGGAGCCTATCCTAGCGGTCACTGGGCGGCAGGCAGAGAGACACCCTTGACAGGCCGCCAGGCCATCACAGGGCCAGTGATGGAAAATATCAAACAGAGTATCTGTTTGCATATTAGCTCTCCAAAATGCACACACATAAATGAACACACAGCCTCAACGTGACTGCTATGCATTTGTACACTCCTGCTGCCATATATGGCTTCACCTACAGAAACTGAGGCCTTGATACTGCCTGAAAACCACTGGTTAATGATGTGAACTTTTTCCATTATGCTCTTAAAAATATTCCACACCTCAACTTTCCTCTTTTTGTAATGGGCTATATTCCTCCTTAGCCTGACAGTAAACCTTGCATGGCTTAAAACATAACTTAATAAATTAACATTTAACTATTGGCTACATTGCCCCCACGATTTCAGGTGGTACTGCTTTGTTTTGTCCGTATCCATAAGCTTTCAGAAAACATGCGCAAATACGGAGGAAATGAACGCAGAGTATGGACAGAAGGCTCCGTCTGTATCCATATGCAAATTTAATGTTGAGCATTGTTATATTGTGGCGAGCTGGCGTGGAAGGAGTTGAGAGGTAGAGATCTCTTCTTTTAATGGCAGCTCTCATGTCTCATACACCACATGACCCCGGGAGTGCCCTTTTATTTAGACACCGACCAGAACTACAACATATTGACCCTCCCCAAGGTCACAACTGGCGATGTCAGTCTAAGTCACGGTCCCAACGTCAGTCAGTCAGTAAACAGTCCTCTACCCAGTCTCAGTCAAACTCCCAAACAACAACACATCCCAACATGAACCAAACATTTGAACATATAAATTATAACAATTTCAACCCGAGCATTAACAGTCCCATGAGCCCCTGTGCTCCCCCAGTGCAGAGCCACCGATAGTCAGAGTGACTGCCTCCTCTGGTTGCTACATAGCCCCCACCTGAGGGGTCAGTCGTCCTTAATGACCCCATCACCCAATACATAGTCTCTCGAATGCCCAGGGTGCTGCTTGGGGTTCACAGGAAGTGCAACTGGAGGAGAGTCACACTGATCAGTGCATGGGGTGCTGCTGTCACCCCCCCAACTCAAAAACAGACGGAACAAGGGGGCAGTATGGGGAGAGTCTATCCTGGTGCAGCACCACCATGCACCCCCGGCTGGGCATGCGCACCCTGTACACCACCTCAGACAGCCGGCTAATGACCTTGCAAGGCCCCTGCCAGTGGCGGCGAAGCATAGGGGAAATCCCCTTCTTGCAATCAGGACAATACTCCCATACCTTGTCCCCTCACATGAAGGCCTGTGCATGTCATAGGTCCTCCTCTGCTGCACTCTGTAGCCGGCCTGGGCCCGGTGGATGCAGGAGTCACAGCAGTGTAGGTGCAGCTCCACGTCTCATCAACAGCCAGGACAATAGAACCGCCCCCTAATACAGCGGAGGGTCTTGGTGTTTCCATAGTGCCCCGCCCCCACCGAGCCATTGACTACCTGGAGAACCTGGGGATGGAGCAAATGGGGGACCAATAGCTGCAGGAGGTTGTTCCCTCGTCCAGGAGTTTCTCACCTCCGGTACGCCAACCCATTGTGGAGCTCAAAGTTGCCCCATTGAGAGTGGTAGGCCTTTACCTCGGGCTCCAGTGCTTACACCTCTGTCCACTCAGGGCGCTGCCCCATCTCCAGCCAACCCCTCACCAGCGCCCGGGTCATGTCTGCCTCCTGCTGCTACCTCAGTTGCTGCATGGTCAATGGGAACGACCTCTCCTCATTGCTGGCAGTCTGGACGGCTGCTACCATTGCTGTCATTGAGCTTTGTTCCTCTTGCCGCTGGCAGCAGCGGCACTCCGATGCCGCACCAGGGTTCGGTGCCTGCTGAGCAGCAGCTGCTCGGCAACTGGCTTGCTAGTTCCTGAGCCCGCTCCTCCCATGTCTGGACTGGAGTGCCATGGTCTTCTTACTGAGGGTGATGGTTGCCTCCAACACATTAACGCGGGCTTCTCAGCGGGTCAGCAGGTCCAGGCTGATGATGCACGGTTCTTGGATGTTGGCAAGCCAGAACTCAGGAATTAGCTCCTGGTCTCTAGCCTGGACTTACAGTGACTTCTTCCCTCTCATGCCAGCCTTTTCTCCTGTCACCATCATCAGCTAGGTGTTGGCTGGTGACCATGCCACCAAGAGTGGGCCGATGGTGTCTGGGAGGATGCCATGTTGCACCAGGAAAATGGTAGACCCCATGTCTTCTAGGGCCCGGCAGGATCGACTATCGAGTTGGCAGTCCAGATACAGTCCTTTGGTGTGACCTTGGCGTCCAACCAGCATGCATCGGCCTTGAAGGAGAGCTGGAGACTGGAGTGGCGGTTCATTCACTAGGCCACCCTGCTGTCGTTTCTCCACCGGCTGGGTGACTCTGGCTTTTGGCGCCAGTGCTGGGCAGTCACGGGCTATGTGACCAGGCTCATCACACCAGTAACAGCGGTCAGTCAGTCAGGGTGGACATCTCTTGGATGTTGGAGGCCATTGCCATGACTGCTGGAGGAAGCCGAACTTGGTAGACCTCTTCCTCTTCATCATAGTCGGCCAACCTGATGTGTGGTCAGACAGCGAGGGACTTCTGCTGGGTAAACTGCATGGAAAGTACCACCTTGGCCCGTTCAGGTTAATAGAGAGCCCCATTGAGGGATTGGGGCATGGCAAGGCGGACATGCTGGCGCAACTGCTCCAGCATGAGCCCTTTCAGGAAAGCGTGGAGGGCCAGCTCCTCTTAGGCAGCTGCATTGAACCGCGGGTATCCATGTCGGGCATGCAGCTGCACATCTATAGCGAAGGTGCCCAGGCTCTCTTCCTGTTGTTGGTGGCGGCTAGCTAGCGTCTCCCTGCTCTGGTCAGTGAAGGGTCGCTGCCCGAATCGCCTCTCCAGTGCCATGGTCAAAGCCTGGAGAGCTTGCTGCTCTGCTGGGGCTAGGTTGAGGAGCACCTGTAAAGCCTTTTCCTCCAACGCCAAAGCCAGGTGAATGGCAGCTTCTTCGTCGCTCCCTCCACTGTGCCATGCCACTAATTGGACTTGCAAGAGTTACAGCTCTAGCTGTGTCATCCCGTTGTACTTGGGCTGCTTGACTGGTGTTCTATGTGCAGCATCCCTTCCTGTTGCTAGGGGGCGGTCAGTGGTGGCAGACAGCAGGGGTTTCTCTGTATTGGCCCTGGCCTCTAGGGGATGGTGGGGCTGTGGTGCACTGGAGCCATCTCTGGTGGGCTCCGTCATTTGCCACGCCAGTTTTGCCCAGTGCCAACGGGTCTGCTCAATATCCTGCTGGACATCTGAAGCGCCTTCTCCATTCTTCAGCAAAATCCCACTTCTGACACCAATGTGGCGAGTCGATGTAGAAGGAGTGGAGAGACAGAGATCTCTTCTTTTAATGGCAGCTCCCATGTCCCATACAGTGCATGACCCCGGGAGTGCTCTTTTTATACCCCTTTCACACTGGCCAAAAAACCCGCTCATGTCCGCCTTTGTTCAATGTAAAAAGGCGGATGTTAGCAGGTTTTTTTGGCCAGTGTGAAATTATTTGCATACCAACCAGAACTACTACACAATGATTTCACCTGCGAGGTCACAACTGGGGATGTCAGTCCAAGTCATGGTCCCAAAGTCACTCAATTAGTAAACAGTCCTCTACCCAATTTAAGTCAAAACCCCAAACAACACATGTCAACATGAACCAAACATAAATTATAGCAATTTCAACCTGAATATTAACAGTCCCGTGAGCCTCTGCGCTCCCCCAGCACAGAGCCGCCGAAAGTCAGTGCGACCGCCTTCTTTGGCCGCTACAATTTTTTTTGGCACACACTTTCCAAAAATTGCAAGGGCTAGCTTTTTGATCATTTTTATGTGTGTCAGTGAAAATGGGACATGCTGGAGGCCACAGTTTTTGAAAATCAGTGGAGATTTACCTCAGTTACTGGTCTAATCAAAAATATTTTACTGATAAACTTTTATGATTACATCAGCAAGTGAATTTTACCCTCATTCTCAAACTCATTTCTGTTAACTTTATTTATGAGCTTCTGAATAAGATAATATTAATATAATATTTATTAATCCCCATGGGGAAATTCATCTTCTGCATTTAACCTATCCCATTACACACTGTTACTAGGAGCAGTGTGCCTTGTAATTCAGTTTTTTCTATGAAAAAAAAAAAAGACAGCACGGTAGCCCAGTGGTTAGCGCTGTTGCCTCACAGCAAGAAGGTCCTGGGTTCGAACCCCAGGTCATCCCAGGTCCTTTCTGTGTGGAGTTTGCATGTTCTCCCCATGTCTGCATGGGTTTCCTCCAGGTGCTCTGGTTTCCTCCCATCATCAAAAAGACATACATGTTAGGGTTAATACTCCTGTCTGTGTCGCTGACCAAGGCAATGGAAAGAAGAACTGGGGTTGGTCCCCAGGTGCTGCAACTGCCCACTGTTCCTATACAATAGCATGGGTTAAATGCAGAGGACAAATTTTATTGTAAGCTGGACAATGACAAAATAAAGTGTCTTTATTCTTCTTTCTTCATAAAGGGAAAAGCCACACATTTTCAACTTTATCTGTGTTCATCTGAGACAGCGATAGCATTACAGACACCTGCAGCTTTTCCTGATCGTTTCTGCATCTTTGGCTCAGCAGTGAAACCAAGTTTATTTTCCAGCAGTCAAGTGATGCATCGTGATGTCATTTGGTGTCTGGAAAAACTACAGTCTAGCAGGATTTTTAATTGTCTAATCTACTTTAACATGTCATTCACAAAACACATCCTCATTCTCCCAGCTAAGCTAAGTTTCTCATGGTGGTAATGACACTAGTGTAGAGGATGTTATGAACAACAACGTAGAGGCTTACGCGCAATGCTTTTCAGTACACGTAGGCCCTGTGGGAAAGACTGTGAGCAGGAGAATGCCAATTTCTCCATCAATACAGTACACAGTGAGGACTTTGTTGATTCAGTTGACTACATTGCTCATCAGTAGTGATTGCACATAAACAAGCATTGGTGGAATTTCCCTTTAAGTTTTGGTCACCTAATGATTCAAGTCAACATGTTCCAAAATTAAAGTTTGGATTTATACCAGTAAGAAATATAACTTCTTTTCTGGTGTAATCTCTTCCCAGTTTTGAAATAACACAAATTTTGCCAGCTGCACCAAAGACTGAACCAATACAAAAACAAGCTCCAGATTTAGCCAAGTTGTTAGGTTCACACTGAACAAGTGAGAAACAAAAACAATATTTATTCATATCTGTAAAAAAAGAAGTCACTACACCTCGGGTTTTTGACATGGGATGTTTGCAGAGGTGCACTCAGGCCTACTCTTATAAATAAATATGAACTAACCCTAACCTAATCTGCAGTCTAATCAAGTAATTCTAGCAGCAGCAACTAGCAGGAAAACTTCACAAACTTCTTAAACTGAAGCTAAGAGAAAACCCAAGTATGTGGATGAAAACACAAGAAAGTGATAATCAATAAGAGAAGATGGGATAGAGAGGGCAGGAGAAGGGTGGGGTGTTGTCAATGATGCCAAAGGAAAAAGGGAGAGCCTGCACTGAGAATCAGTGAACAGAGGTCACAGATGTTATCTGAATCTAAAGCCTTCTCATCCTCCACAGCCCCATGGGTAGGCCCTGCCTCAGTCCAAAAGCCCCTTATGTAACTGGGATTTAGTTTTAAGTCTCTCAGGCGCTGCTGTATTAAATGTGATTACTTGCCCTCATGTCACCCACCCCCTCCCCCTCCCAAGAAACTCTGACATGACGCCCACAGGCCTTCACGTGCAGTGTGGCATTGTGGGTAATGAGTGTTCTGCTTTCCCTAGACATGCAAAGTGACAGCTGGAGGGGGGATGGGCACGTGGGTCAGCGGATTTCTTCCTCTCATTCTGTCTCATGAGAACGATTTTTGGTTGCAGAAAAGGTTTTTTTTTTGCTTCCCTTTTAGCACATTTTGACATTTACATCATTTTATGTGCCAGTTAGAGAAATAATCTCTTTTCAGACAGGTCCCGTACTGCATTCTCAAGATTTGGGATTTTTCATAGCATTCAATGCTGTTAAAACCAACAATGAAGACCCGGATGAAACAAAGCAAACTAACTTTTCATGAACCTCTTGCCTCTTAGAACTATGGGCTCGAGACTGAAAATCTGAAGACGCTGTCTCACAAGCTCCAGGCATCTGCAAAGAACCTACAGAACTTTATCGCGGGGAGGCGGCGCAGTGGACACTACGATGGTCGTGCCACCCGCAAGTTGCCCAATGACTTCCTTACCTCAGTTGTGGACCTTATTGCTGCTGCCAAAAGCCTTTTGGCATGGCTGGATAGGTGAGATTTGCAAAAAGTTACACAATCATACAAGCATACTGAAAGACATTCGAAGATGTTTTTATGTGAATCCTCGCTAATGACACATGTTAATTCTAATATCAGCCAAATCGTTACCTGCGTGGGGGGGGGGGGTAAACTTAGCTAAAATGTTATGGATTTTTAAAACTCAGCAGTCTCTCGCATTGGTGGCAAATTTCGGTTATGTCGGCCTACCGCTGTGGACTGAATATAGAGGAAACACTGGCACACATTGTTGGATAGGATAAAAGTTCTATGGGTTTATCGGGAATTATGCAATGGTAAGTGCACAAGCTTTTGGCTCCAACATAGTCAACCAAACCAAACAACTCTGATTGTTCTCCTCTGTAATTTCCAAGAGCAACCAGCTGACATAAAGAAAATGCTTTACTGTGTGAGTTTTCGACCATGAGTTGGTTGGGAGGCACTGAGCATGTTTCCCGTGGTTCTCCTCCATTCTGCTGCTGCTGCTGCTGCTGCTGTTGCTGTTGTTGTTGTTGTTGTTGTTGTGTGTGTGTGTGTGTTTGCTAAAAGTGTGGTGTATATTTTACAGATACTTGGAGGACGTAGTTGTGAAAAAAAATCTGTTGTTGAAATGCTATTCCTTGTTGACAATATACCACACAACAGCTCCGTGTTAACGCCCACACTCAGGTAGCCGAATGCTAGCAGCGAACCTGCAGCATGCTGTACAGTCTTCTCCACGTGACTGACTGTTTACATCCTACACTTCCCTCCTGGAACCTCCGTTTCCGCTACGGTGCCACCCCACAGTACTGTTTTGTCCGATAGCTCTCCCCACTGGCCCCATCTGTCATTAACCCTCTCACCGGGAGTTATCCCCATACAAACTATTAGGCACCGGGCCTCTTATCCACACAACGTATTACGACGTGACCGTCATGTAGACCACATTGTGCTAACTCCGCTAGTTAAATCAGCTGTTTATATGCAGACGAACTGTCACACGTTTGCCCTCTATAATATCTGATCTATTACCAATAAAGCTCCTCTGGTTAATGACTTCATCACAGAACACTGTTATGTATTGGCCAATTAGGTTTGTCCCTTCTGAGATACCGTCGCGCTTCCCTTGTGTGTTATGGTTATGCGGATTCCGGGGTTACGACAAGAATACGTCTGATCACATAAAATACTCCTCCGTCTTCTGCCTCTTTATTTGAAGCTATACTAACATAGAAATAGGAGTATCCAACAAAACTGGCGACGAGGTAATATGTTCCCACGTTGTATTTATTATTTTCGGTAGAAAGTCCGATTTATACAAGTGTTTCTCGCGGATGTACAGTGCGAGACGGCACTCGAACAGAGGACAGTGCTGCTTCGTGAGGAGGCGGAATCTCCGCGGTGGAAAGGAGGCGGAAAGAAAGGAGAAAAAAAAGGGCAGTAAGTCAAACGAAACAGCAAAAAGAGATAGATACAGTGGACCGGCTAAAAAGGAAAATTAGCATAAAGAAGCATACGTTTAAGGCTAATTGCTGAAATCGGTGGAAAACAACCAATACTGTATGAAAATGGCGGCACTAATAGGAAACATAGAAACATCTGAAGAAAACAGCAGTGGAGCGCATACACTGAAAGGTTTGAGTATTCTATAAGTGCTAACAAGATTAATGGAGAGGTTGTAGTGCCAACCTTCTTGAGTGTTATGGGAGGAAAACCATTCAACCTACTGTGCAGTTTAGTGCAACATGACGAGCCAGGGGACAAATCATATGATGAAATAGTCCAAATACTGGGAAATCACTACTCTCCTAAGCCACTGATCATCGCAGAGCGGTTCAGATTCCATAAAAGGAACCAGGAAGAGGGGGAATCTGTTTTACAATTCGTAGCTGCACTAAAACAGTTATCTTAACATTTTGAATTTGGACATGTGCTCAATGACACCATACGTGACAGATTGGTGTGTGGCCTAGGTTTTCAGTCCACCCAGAAACGACTACTTTCTGAAGCTGATTTGACACTGGAAAAGGCCATAACGATAAGCACATCAATGGAGATGGCTGCTAGTGAAGCACAGCAACTAAGGGCATCAACACAAGTCTATCAGTTGTCTTATGAGTCCAAGAACAAGGCAGGAGCTGGCAAGCCATGCTACTGTTGTGGTAAAACAGGGTACCAGGAATCAGAGTGCTGGTGTAGAGACTTGGACTGTAGACACTGTGGTAAGAAAGACCATATTGAACGTGCCTGTAAAACAAAAAAAGACCCAAACACAAACCACACATTGAAAAGAAGGAAAGTGGCTTCCACAGAAACAAAAAGAAACACGTGAATAAGATAGAGTATGACCAGGATGAGCAGAGCAGCTGTGAATCTGACGATGACACAGTGTGTGTACTATCTGTGAGGGACCGTGATGATGGATACTGGGTCACACCACTGTTGGAGAACCAAGCAGTGCGGCTGCAAATAGACACTGGTACACGTGTATCCATGGTATCAGAAGCTGTCTATAAGGAGAAGCTGCAGCGACTTGCTCTACGAATGACAAAGTTGAGATTGAGGACATACACGGGTGAGGCTGTTCCAGTGTTAGGCGTTGTAGACGTGACAGTGGAGCACAACTAACAGAAAATTACTCTTCCACTCTACATCATTAAAGGAAACTGTCCAGCTCTGCTAGGCTGCAGATGGCTGGAAAAGCTCAGACTGAACTGGCAGGATGTGTTCCCGGTTAATGACAGAGACACATGTCCCCTACAGGAGATCTTGTAGAAACACTCCAAATTTTTTGATGGAGAACTCGGCAGCATGAAAGACATTACAGTTAAGCTGACAGTCAGTCCAGGAAGCACACCAAAGTGTCTAAAAGCTAGACCTGTCCCGTATACCATCAGACCCAAGGTAGAGGCAGAATTAGACAAATTAGTGAAGAGTAGAGTATTGGAACCAGTGAGAACAAGTGAATGGGCTACACCAATTGTGCCAGTCATGAAAAAGGACGGATCTCTAAGGATCTGCGGTGATTTTAAAGTCACTGTGAACCCTGTCTTGGCTGCAGAACAGTATCCTTTACCCCTCATAGATGACCTCTTTTCAGGTTTGTCTGGAGGACAGAAGTTTAGTGAGATAGACTTATGTCAGGCATATGTGCAGCTGCATCTGGCTCCAGAGTCACAGGAACTGTTGACCATAGTGACACACAAAGGACTGTACAGGTACCATAGGCTCCTTTTTGGGATTACTTCTGCTCCTGCACTGTCCCAAAGAACAATGGATCAAGTTCTGAGTGGGCTACCAGGGGTCCAGTGCTATCCAGATGACCTCCTTATCACAGGTCCAGATGAAGAGTCCCATTTAAGGAACCTGGATGCAATACTACAAAGACTGGGGGATTATGGTCTGAGAGTAAGGAAGAATAAATGTGAGTTTTTCAGATCTTCTGTTGAGTACCTGGGCCACGTAATTGACAGTAACGGACTCCACAAGGCACCGTCAAAGGTGAAGGCTATTGTGGATGCGCCATCCCCGAAGAATGTAAGTCAACTGAGATCATTCTTTGGCCTGCTGACATACTATGCAAAGTTCATGCCTAACCTAGCCAATAAGCTGAAGCCACTGCACAAGCTTTTAAACAAAAGCAAGATATGGAAGTGGACAGACAAATGTGAGGCAGCTTTCAGAGAAGTCAAGTTGGCCCTCTCTGAATCAGAGGCCCTCACTCATTTCGACCCCAAACTACCACTTCAGTTGACATATGACGCCTCGCCGTATGGTGTAGGTGCAGGAGTGTCACACATCTTACCATCAGGGGGGAGAGACCAATTGCCTTCACATCGAGGGCCTTGAGCCAGGCAGAAGGCAGGTACGCACAGATTGAGCGTGAAGCACTGTCTACAATATTTGGAGTGCAGAAATTCCATCAGTATCTTTTTGGCAGGAAATTTATGCTACTGACTGACCATTGACCACTCACCTCTATCTTTGGTCCCCACACTGGCATACCGTCACTGGCAGCCAGTCGCATGCAGAGATGGGCTCTGTTATTGTCCGCTCACCAGTATGACATAAAGTACAGCAAAGCAGACTGGCACGGGAACGCAGATGGGCTCTCCAGGCTCCCTTTACCTGTCACACACGCTGAGCCAACACAAGCCGAGATCTTCTACTTCAAAGAAGTGTCTGCTGCTCCAGTGACCTTGACTCATGTGAAGAAACACACATGCGCTGATCCAGTCCTCTCTGAGGTTATGGAGTTATGGACATCATCACCTGTGGAAGGAGAGGAGAGATGACACAGAGTTTGAAGCCTTACCTGGTAAGAAGGAACGAGCTTTCAGTCCAGTCTGGATGCTTATTGTGGGGCTATCGTGTCATCATTCTACCACCACTAAGAGAGAAAGTGCTCTTGATGAGCTCCACTCTCGACAGTGTGGTGTGGTGCGAATAAAAGAGATTGCACACAGCTATTTCTGGTGGCCGGGCCTGGACGCAGCTATAGAGGAGAAAGCAAAGTCATGTTCTGCCTGCCAGAAATTGAGAAACCTCCCACAGCTGGCTCCATTACACCCATGGGACTGGCCTGAAGAACTGTGGCAAAGAGTCCATATGGACTTTGCTGGACCGCTGGAGAACTAGATGTTTTTAGTGGTGGTTGACACTCATAGCAAATGGCCTGAGGTTGCCGCCGTGAAGAGCACCTCCTCAGAGAGAACTGCTGAAGAGCTAATGAATGTCTTCAGCCGTTTTGGTTTACCACAGCAGCTTGTTAATGATAACGGCCCACAACTAGTGCCTGAAGAGTTCAAGACATTCATGGAAGAGAACGGAATCCAACACATCAAGTCTGCGCCGTATCACCCAGCTACAAATGGGCTCATAGAAAGATTCATACAGACCATGAAGCAAGTGCTCAAGTCCTCTCAAGGTATGCAGTCCCTCAACCGGTGTCTCAGTGTCTTCCTGTTGTCTTACCGAAACACAGCTCATGCTACCACAAATGTGTCTCCTGCCACGGCTCTGCTCAAGAGACAACGCCGCACTTGTCTGGACCTCCTGAGACCACAAAAGACAAGAGAGGTTGTGCACCATTAACTGAGAGCTCAGGTAGAGAGACGAGGGAAAGCAAGGCTGTGGAGCTTCACAGCTGGTGACAGCGTTCTCGCCCGGAATTATGCCAAGGGGAAAAAGTGGACACCAGCGACAGTTTTAGCCAAAACAGGTCCAGTGTCTTATACAGTAGAAACCAGTAGACATCTAATCTGGAGAAGACACATTGATCAACTACTCCATGCTTCTGGTTCCTGTGTTGATTCACCTCAGACATTATCCTTTGATCCAGAGCTGGAGGCCTACCAGGAAACCCCTCCATCACCAGAAGATACCCAGTCGCCAGCGTCCGGAATAGATGCAGTGCCAGACACCCCTACGCCTGCTGAGGTGCCTACGCCAGGCATCACTTCACCCAGACCAGGACCCATACAGGCCCCACCCAGAGACACACGGGTTGTACTTACCCCAGAAGAGACAGACGACCTCCGGATAGACTGACACTGTAGTCTAGAGACTAACCCACAGCGTTGGGGCATAATGTCTGTGAATGTTCTCATTCATCCAGGTCATGGTTATCCAAAGGAGTTGAATCAAATGCAAATGGACTTGGTATGTATCCGTGAAGACGTTTCGCCTCTCACCCAAGAGGCTTCCTCAGTTCGTGCCTTTCTGACTAGACCAAGCTAGTCTGTCTGGCTGGTGATGAGACTCAGAATTTATCCTCTTGGAGTCGTTTTCAGAGCTATTGATATGCGTGGCTCTTTTGTGTACAGATGTTTGGCCACGCCCGTCGTTATCGGAGCTATTGATTTGCATTTGTTTAGCAGCGACGGTCGTTGGGGGTGTTAGTTTCGACTTCATTATTCAAGGTTGGGGCATAATAAATCCCAGGGTTCAGTCCGGGAAATGAGGTAGTCTACCCTCTTTCCCTAGTTCAGGCAAAAGTTCTATATTGTCGAAACAAGTTTTGGTAATTAACACATGTTAATTTGTTAAAAGTAATTATAAAGGTACATGTTTTACTTTTGTTAAGGGAACATCAAAAGTAAAGGGGGAGGGATATGTTATGTATTGGCCATCTACTAGGTTTGTCCCTTCTGAGATACTGTCACGCTTCCCTTGTGTACCTTGTGTGTTATGGTTATGCGGACTCTGGGGTTTCGACAAGAATACATCTGACCACATAAAATACTCCTCCGTCTCCTGCCTCTTTATTTGAAGTTATACTCAAGTAGAAATAGGAGTATACAACAAGCACAAACTGGACTATTTATGTCTCATGGAAACCTGACAGTCACAGAATGATTTTCTAAAGCTAAATTCAGTGATTCCACCAGGATTTGTTTACATATGCAAACGTCGGTCTTCAGACAGGGGAGGCAGCCTTGTGCTGATCTATCGCGATAGTATAACTACTAAAAACTAACACCTCTCTCGCTACCTGAACTGCTTCTGGCTGTTAAGCTGTATGGACCTACTCCCATTATTGCAGCTGCTCTGCACAAATCACCTAAGGCATCGAATATTTTTATCACTCAACGCTCAACAGTTTTAACCACCTATAGTACAATGTCTTCCAATATAATCCTAATGGGGTATTTAAATGTTGATTCTGATAACACTAGCAATATGTTCACCAAAGAGTTTAAAGCAATGTTAGATTGCTTTGATCAAATGCAATATGTCAACTTTACAATCCATACCAAGGGTCATATCCTTGACTTGGTTTGCTATTCTGGCATCTCACCATATAAAATTACCTCTGCTGAACTACCCACCTCTGACCATAAAGCTGTGTTATTCAACATCAACCTACTGCTCAGTAAATCAAGGGTCCATTGTACCATATAATACTGCAACATTAGATATGTTAATCCAGATGATCTCAGCAGTTTAATTATTGAACCCCATTCCTGCTCCCACCTCCTCACTCCCTGATCTTATGGACTACTACAATAATATCTTATTTTCAGCACTTAATACTTTAGCCCCCATGAAAACATAGGTTGTCTCATTTGCCCATATTGCTCCTTGGTACACACCTGAATTATGTCAGCTCAAGGCTGTAGGTAGGTGCCTTTAGAGGCTTTGCACCAAGACTGGACTTGCTGTTCACAAACAAATGTATTCGGATCATATACTCCCTTACAAAAATGCTCTTTCAACAGCTAAAACCTCCTGTTATGCAAATATCATCAGTACAGTTAAAGGGAATACTGGAACTCTCTTCTCCACATTTTAAAGGTTATTAAATCCACCTGAAACCAATATGAACAATAACCTTTCTAATGTACAATTCTCTGCTTTTCTGTAGTTTTTTTAACTCCAAAATGAGTACCATTCGTGAGCAGCTAGCCTCTGCTAACATCATGCAGACTGACTTACCATCAGCAAGCGCTATGAAACTGTCCCCATCCACAGTCCTTTGTGACTTCAGTCTTCCAATGAAAAATCACATTTTTGAACTTATTACTAAGTCTAGCACCTCCACATGTTACCTGGATTCAATTCCCACAACCCTAGTTAAAACATGCCTGCTCGCTGTCATCTTCCTGATAACCTCCATCATCAACTCCTCTCTGTCCACTGGTACAGTTCCTCCTTCACTGAAGGTTGCAATAATCAGACCAACTGTGAAAATTTTTTATTTATATTCTACTGACCAAAAAACTACCAGCCTATTTCTAATATACCATTAATCTCCAAAATCCTTTGAGTTGGTAGTTGCATCTCAACTCCAGATCTACCTTGATAACAATAATCTCTTTGAACAATTCCAATCTGGCTTTTGCCCCAAACATAACGCAGAAACAGCTCTGGTTAAGCTCACCAATGACCTCCTTCGTGCAGCTGACTGGTCTACTCTCTATTCTCATCCTCCTTGGCCTGACTGCAGCCTTTGATACTAGATCCCATCAACTCCTCAGGGATCATCTGGCTAGCATTGGAGTTGGGGGCATTGTGTATCAGTGGTTTGCTTCCTACCTTACAGACAGGACACATTTTGTACAAATTCAGAATAACCGATCAGAAAGTTTGATAGTTCCTCATGTACTGATCTTGTTTCTATTTTCTTATCTTGTATCTTGTTAGTTTTTAGTTATTAGAGCGTGAGTGTCTGTAATAGAACTCAGTTTCCCCTCGGGGATAAATAAAGTATTCTGATTCTGATTGATGAAGTTCCAAAGGGTTTAATGTTGGGGCCATTCCTGTTTATTATTTACCTCTTCCCTCTTGGCAACATCTTCTGGCACTATGGTATCAATTTTGACTGCTATGCTGATGATACACAACTTTGTGTGTCCACTAAGCCCACTTCCACTCTCCCCTCCAGTACCCTCACTGCTTGTCTCCATGACATACAGATATGGATGACTAACAAGTATCGAAATTAAACAGTAATAAAACTGAACTACTTATCATTGGCAGTAAGTCTACAACTCTCAAAAAGTAATATTTGCTTGCTCCTCATTGCCGGAGTCAATATACCTGTCTCCACTCAGGCTAAGAGCCTTATTGTTGTCCTAGATAGTACCCTTTCTTTCTCCAGTCATATAAACAATGTCTCTCAGATTGCCTTTTTCCATCTGTGCAACATCTCCAGACTATGCCCTGTTTTAACACAATGCTCCACGGAAGTCTTAGTCAATGCTTTGGTCACATCACACATTGACTACTGGAATGCGACCCTGACAGGCATCCCCAACAAACTTATTCACCTACTTCAACTCATCCAGAACTCTGCAGTATGGATTATTACACGTTCAAAGTCCACTGACCATGTCTCTGCCCTGCTGATTCAATTACACTGGCTTCCTTTGTCACAGCGGATTAATTTTAAAATTTCATTATTAACATTCAAAGCTCTTCATAATCTATCCCCTGCTTATCTCACAGACCTCCTTCAGACTTATACCCCATCTTGCTCCCTGCAGTCTTCATCAGCATGTCTATTAGCACTACCAGCCATCAGCCTCCACACAATAGGTGCCAGAGCTTTCTCCTATGCTGCACCCAAACTCTGGAACTCCATTCCCTGTCACATCTGCTTACTGGACTCCATTACAGAATTCAAAACTGCTCTTAAAACCCACCTTTTTAAACTAGCATACTCACTTTAACAGCATTAACAGCATCAAATTCATGTTTTTTTTAACTCCTGCTGATGTATGCTCTATTGCTTATTGTGTTTTATTGTTGATTGCACTAATGTTTTACTGCTTTGCTTTGTTGTGTTTGATGTGAGGTGACTTTGAGTGTCATGAAAGGCGCCTTTAAATAAAATTGTTATTAATTATTATTACAATTTCTCTCATGTTTCCTGTTTTACATCCTGTAGAGCCGGGTCCAAACTATGGACCTGAGGCACTATAGGCATAGGCCGCGGAACCGGTATGGCCAGTAGGGCCGTGGCCATACCTACTTTGGCGTGCATCAAACATAAACGTGTAAAAATTCAAATCGCAAATACGTTAAATTCTTAATGTTTTGCACTTTTGCGTGCTTCCCGGGCTAATTTCCACTAGCTGTAAGCCTACGTACAGTACGTAGCCTATCACAAGCAACAAACTCTGTTTCCTAATGATTGATTGGTTATTTGTGTCACGTGAGCTTAGTGTCACACGGACGTGAATTTCACAGAAAAAAATACCAGTGCTCTATGTAAGTAGACTAACTGCTAGTGTGTTCGCTAAACTTTAAGCAATAGTAGCGTTAAAATGAATGATGAAGCGTCGAAAAATAACTGATTTCTTCGGGTCAAAGTTAACCAAGGTAGCTGAGACAACCACCGTCACTCCAGCCCACAATGAGCCCTCTGAGGAACCAGAAGTAGAATTTCTAACTGCCGCTGCTCCAACTAGCCCCTCTGCCGCTACCCTCAACGTTATGAGCCTATTGCCAGATGTACACAGGCTGTTGAAATTGTTTTATACAATTCCCGTGTCAACTGCCAGCGCCGAGAGGTCTTTCTCAACCCTTCGTCATATGAAGACTTATCTAAGGTCAACAATGACTCAAAGGAGACTCAATGACTTGATGTGCAGCCACACACACAGGGATGCTTTGGCCAATGTGGATGGTCTCGCCATTGCCAGTGACTTCATCCAGCACAACGAGAGACAGAGGAACTCCTTTGGGAACGTTTAAGATGGGGTAGTGAGTGTTGACATCTTTTAATCCTATGCAACTGGACTTGACGTGTCAAATGATTTATGCTCTCTAATCATACTGATTATACTATTTGATTTTGACTCAAGTGTAGGCTATAATCAGGACAAATAAAAACGGCACTAATAAATAATAATAAATAAAGTTATGCGTTACAAGTGTGGCTTGGGGGGGAGGGCGTCACGTCATTCTTGGCCCTACCCATTCGAAATGCGTTCTGCGGCCTATGACTATAGGGCAGATGTCACTTGATTGACAGTACTCATCGTAATATGTGGGCTGTTCCAAGTAGGGCGATCTTCTGGACTGCACAGATGTTGATGTTGCCTGGGATATGGTTGGTGAATTTTCCATTCCCTTCTTCATGGGTCCTAGAGCTCCGATGACCACTGGTGATGTTTTGGTCTTCATTCCCCACATCCTGTTGATTTCAATCTCCAGGTCCTTGACTTTCACTGAGGTCTTTTTTTCAGATGGTATTGCCATGTCGATGAGCATGCACCTCTTTTCCTTCCTGTCCTTGATAACAATGTCGGGCTTGTTGGCTTTTATCTCTCTGTCAGTGTTGATGGGCATGTCCCAGAGGATGGTGACATCATTGTTTTCAGTGACCGTTTTTGGCTGATGTTCGTACCACTTCTCTGTTGTCTTGATCTTGTAACTCCTGCAGATCTTCCAGTGCAGGTATGCGGATGCCTTGTTGCGCCTGTATATGTACTTGGTCTTTGCCAGTTCCGGGCAGCCTGAGACAATGTGGTTGATGGTTTCTTCGTACATTCCACGGATTATTTATTTTGGGTCTGTTCCATATCTGATGATGTGATGGTGATAGGATCTGGTTGCCAGGCTCTGGTCTTGTGCAACGATTATCAGGCCCTCTGTCTCTGCTTTCAGTCCGGTGCTCCTCAGCCACTGATGTGTCTTTTGTTGGTCCACGTCTGTGTCTTTCATTCTTTTTGGATACTTCCCGTGCATTGCTTTGACCTCCCAGGTTTTTTGCAGTTGCTGCTGGCCATGGTATTTTGGCTTCTGCTTCACTCGTTTGGCATAGATGGTAGTTGCCTCATTTTCTGTTGGTGGGGTTTCTGGGACATCATGCTCTTTCTTGAACAGCGCAGCTTCTTTATTGGTGGAGTAGATCTGTCGTTTTACTATTTGGAGGAGTGGGTCATCTGTTGTTGTCAGGTATGCATCCAGCCCAATAGTGGTGTCTTGAAAGTCAGTTCGAGTTGGACTAGGCCTCGTCCTCCTGAAGCTCTTGGTAGGTACGGCCTGTCGACATCTGCTTTTGGGTGGTGCATCTTCTCCATGGTCAGCATCTTTCTTGTCTTGGTGTCTAGTCTCTTGATGTCGTTCAGTTTCCAATTGATGATGTTGAAACTGTATGTCACTACAGGTATTGCTAGGGTGTTGATAGCTTCAGTTCTGTTAGCCGCAATGAGTTCGCTCTTCAGTACCATACGCACTCTCCTGTGGCACTCTTTTCAGATGTTCTTCTTCATGGTTGAGTGTTGTATGCCATCTCCTTCGTTGACTGCTAGGTACTTGCATGTGCTATCTTGGTCTAGCTCTTTGATTACGGTGTCAGTGTCAAGGTCTAAGTCTGCAGTCTTGGTAAGTCTTCCTTTCTTGAAAGTGGCTTTGGCACACTTGTCGATTCCGATTTCCATCTTGATGTCATTGCTGAAGGTCTGTCATTGCTGATTGTCGTCCTTGGTAAATGTCTTGAGGTTGTCAATGTAAAACGGGTGGTTCAGTTTGCCAATCTGTGATTTGTACCCATAGCTGCTATTGTTCAGTAGATTGCTGAGTGGAGCTAGTACAAGGCAGAAGAGCAGTGGTGATAGTGAGTCCCCTTGGAAGATTCTGCTTCTGATGTTGATCAGTCTCGATGTTAACGACCCCTCTGCATGATGGAGATTCAGGGTGGTCTTCCAGGTCTTCATGCTCTCTGTGATGAATTTGACAGTTGTTGGGCAGACTCTGTAGATCTTGAGGCTGTTCTCTATCCAGGAGTGTGGCATGCTGGCAAATGCCTTCCTTTAGTCAATCCATGCTGTTGACAAGTTCTTTTTCTTCGATTTGACCTCTTATTATCATTATTATTATTACTACATTTGGTATCCGATGTGATGTCATAGACTTGTAGTTGAATGTTTCCAGGCAAAAGTACTTAACAAGAAAATAGCTTGTGTCAGCTCAGTGTCGGCTACTAGTGGCTTTTACCATTCTTTGTAGAGAAGCTGCCATCTGTGTTTATAGTCTGTTAATATTTTTTGAAAACATGTTTTTCTTTGTTCACCAATGCTGTACAGTACTTTCGTCTCTGCAGGCTACTTATTCATCAACACCTGCTCTATTTATATCCTTTTTTTATGCTCTGAAAAAGCTGGATATAAATAAAATAATTCAAGTGTGTGTGTACGTGTGTGTGTGTGTGTGTGTGTGCAAGTACCTGAATGTGTGTACTTTTCTGTGCCGCAATCACCATTGGTAGTGAACAACACTGTGTCAAAGATAGTCAGTTGCACTTCTGTCCAAACTCAGGCTCTCTTCAAAATCAATAACGATATAAAGTTATTGATGCTTGGGAACATTCAGCCAATATGCAATGTATATGCATTACCTTTGCCAGTAAATCAGGTTAAAATCAAGAATGATCTAATGGTTCATTCCAGGTGCTACTTCTTTTTCAGGTCCCCATTTGCTGCAGTGGCAGACTACTCCATAACAAGAAATAATGTGATCCAGCTGTGTCTAGAACTCACTACAATTGTACAACAGGTAAAACAAATCATTTAACCACAAACCAGTCTTGTGAGAAACATCCTCAAATAGTTATAATTTACTTTTTCTCCGAGAGAAACTTTTCAATGTGTATACTGCTACTAAAGTAAAGTGGCTTAATTCTCAAAAGATACGTTCCAGGATACGTTCATTTCTTTAATTTCAGATTCAGATGCTTTATCCTCTAAACAGATGGTGATGATGTTTGTGCAGTCAACATACACAGACACATCATTTCATACATCCATTAAATCCAATAGCTCAAATGAGTAAAGTCCCATAGAAAATAGGACCATCCTCCAAATAAGAGCACAATATGTATTGTGTGTGTGTGTGTGGGGGGGGGTAAACTCAGTTAAATTCAGATGTTGGTATAGGGCTATTCCTGGCCCTGTTAGTTTGTGAGGTTATGGGTGGTTGTGCATGGCTGCTGGACCTGGTCTCATTAAGTTGGTGTGATTTATTTATGTGGTAAGGCGTTAAAATGTCTTTGGTACGTTTGATTTAAAATAAACCATTTGTTGCATATGAATAAGATGCATTCATCTCAGAAACAAGGCATAAATCAAACTAGCTATACAGACCAATCCCATAGAAAAACTCAACAGTTTCACCTACTTAAAAAAAAACGCTCTACACCCTCGAATGCCAGTTTGATGTTTTTGGATGAAACGTGTACGTATACTTAGATCAGGACATCCTCTCTTCACACCCGTTCTATCAGCATCAGCAGCAAGAAGTTTAGGCTTAAACAACAGCTTAAAAATTGAGCTGAAATAGCGGCAGGCACTTTATGAGTTCAACATTTAGGATGTGATTTTCTTATGAGTATAAAAAAATTACAATTTGCTATTTCCATGCAAACATGATTACCGACAATGACGATTGAATAACTTGAGAGTAGGGTGCAGGTTGAAGAGAGCCTGGAGAGGTGGAGGTATGCACTGGAGAAAAGAGGAATGAAAGTCAGTAGGAGCAAGACAGAATACATATGCGTGAATGAGAGGGAGGACAGTGGAATGGTGAGGATGCAAGGAGTAGAGGTCATGAAGGTATATGAGTTTAAATAGTTGGGGGTCAGCTGTCCATAGTAACAGGGAGTGCAGAAGAGGGGTGAAGAAGAGAGTGCAGGCAGGGTGGAGAAGAGTGTCAGGAGTGATTTGCGACAGAAGGGTACCAGCAAGAATTAATGGGAAGGTTTACAAGATGGGCGGCATGGTGGCACAGTGGTTAGTGCAATCGCCTCACAGCAAGAAGGTCCTGGGTTCGAGCCCCGGGGTAGTCCAACCTTGGTGGGTCATCCCAGGTCGTCCTCTGTGTAGAGTTTACATGTTCTCCCTGTGTCTGTGTGGATTTCCTCTGGGGGTTCCGGTTTCCTCCCACAGTCCAAAGACACGCAAGTCAGGTGAATTGGCTGTACTAAATTGTCCCTAGGTATGTGTGTGTGTGTGTGTGTGTGTGTGTGTGTGTGTGTGTGTGTGTGTGTGTGTGTGTGTGTATCAGCCCTGTGATGGTCTGGCGGCCTAACCAGGGTGTCTCCCCATCTGCCGCCCAATGACTACTGGAATAGGCTCCAGCATCCCCGTAACCCTGAGAACAGGATCAGTGGTTCAGATGATGGATGGTTTACAAGATTGTAGTGAGACCAGCTGTGTTATATGGTTTGGAGACAGTGGCACTGATGAAAAGACAGGAGGTGGAGCTGGAGGTGGCCGAGTTGAAGATGCTAAGATTTTCATTGGGAGTGACAAAGAAGGACAAGATTAGGAATGATTATATTAGAGGGACCGCTCAAGTTGGATGGTTTGGAGACAAAGCAAGAGAGGCAAGATTGAGATTGTTTGGACATGTGTGGAGGAGAGATGCTGGGTATATTGGGAGAAGTATGCTGGATATGGAGCTGCCAGGGAAGAGGAAAAGAGGAAGGCCAAAGAAGAGGTTTATGGGTGTGGTGATGGAGGACTGACTCTTTCTCAGAGATCAGGAAGAAATGGAAACGGATGATTCGCTATGGCGACCCCTAACGGGAGCAGCTGAAAGTAGTAGTAGTTGTAGTAGTAGGATTGAATAATTTGGGGCTATTTGAGCCTGTGGTTTACAGCACATCCATGGTTTTCATTCTGCTAATTGATTCAGTGAGTAGAGGCTTTTAACCGCTATATGTGCTATTTATTTACGTTGTGTGTTCAAGTGTGGATGATGATAAACATCAAAACTTCCTTATTTCAACTCCTCATTTCAATTTTCCCAATACTGTCTACTCAAGTTTAAAAATACTTCATTAAAAATGTAGGCGTTGTGACGAGATGTCCACTACAGATGTGGTACCTGTAAAAAACAATGTTAAGCAGAGGAGTTACAGATGAAATTTCCCTGATGAGCAAATATTCTGGAGGTACCATTGTCCTCACTTAGCCTGGCATACTTAAATCCCAAAGGGATTTCTAAATAATCCCACATTGAAGAAGTAATAAGGATAGTTTAAGAATGCTGCTTATGTCTCCATAAGGCTGCAGTGGAAAATATTGTGTGTACAGAGCAAAGAGGAAAATGAAATTGGGGGAAAAAAATGTACAGTTGAAGTGAAAGAGGAAAGAAGAGGGAGAAGGCTGAAGGATGGGGGGGGGGGGAGAAAGAGAGCGAGACCGGCCTCTGCATTGGTGACTCATTTGTTTTGTATTTCTGCTGTATGTGTGGGTGTATAGGGGGTTATAGGTGCCAAACCGTTCAAGTCTTTGCATGTTTCCACCCACAGCAAATAATATGCCAATAATAACCACATTTCATTGTCTTGAGGTAACGGTACCCTGTACATTTTCTGCAGGACTGCTCAGTGTACGAAACAGAAAACAAAATTCTGCATGTGGTGAGTTGTCCAATTTCATTCTGCTTCACGTCATCCAATGTAAATGGAAAGAAAATGCTGGCCCCTAAAAACTGCTTTATTACCAATTTCTTCTCCCCAGTGTAAGACCCTGTCTGGAGTGTGTGACCACATCATTTCTCTGTCCTCGGACCCCTTGGTGTCCCAAGCTGCGCATCTGGAAGTTGTGCAGCTAGCCAACATTAAATCCACCGAGGGATTGGTAAGACACTCTCTGACCCTCACTCATCCATAGTTCCTCATAAGCCGCTCTGACAGTCTTTCATGTAATGCCAACTATGACGCCTACAGCCGTGTACCTGAGTACCTACAGGGTCTGAAAATATAGACACATGGAAAGCTACTAAGCAAAACTAATGAAAACGTTAAGGGGTATCAGGCGTCCGGGTAGCGTAGCAGTCTATTCCGTTGCGTACCAACACGGGGCTTGCCGGTTCAAATCCCCATGTTACCTCCGGCTTGGTTGGGCGTCCCTACAGACAAAATTGTCAGTGTCTGCGGGTGGGAAGCCAGATGTGGGTATGTGTCCTTGTTGCTGCACTAGCGCCTCTGGTCAGTTGGGGCGCCGGTTCAGGGGGGAGGGGGAACTGGGGGGAATAGTGTGATCCTTCCACGTGCTATGTCCCCCTGACAAAACTCCTCACTGTCAGGTGGAAAGAAGTGGCTGGCGACTTCACATGTATCGGAGGAGGCATGTGGTAGTCTGCAGCCCTCCCCGGATTAGCAGAGGGGGTGGAGCAGCGAATGGGATGGCTCGGAAGAGGGGTAATTGGCTGGATACAATTGGGGAAAAAAAGAGGGCGAAAAAAGAAAAGAAAAAGACTGACCATAGGTAGACATGATAGTGTGGTGATGATACACAATTGACGATAGAGTCACCAGGGGCTGCTCCTCCTTTTAAGGCAGATGTTCAGAGTGCTGATGTAGGCACTGCTTAGAGTTTTCCAGGAAGTAGAGCCTTGTTTGCAGCAGCCTAGTGGTTAGCTGGTTGCCATGAGAGATTGTGCTGTATCGGTGTTGTTTTGTGTGGCGAGTAAACGGAATTGACTCGACTTGATCTCTCCGTCTCCTCATTCCTGTACTCCCACATTGGTGACCCCGCACGTTGACAACGAACATGTCGACCCAAAGCGATGAGGACACCTCTCCGGCTCTGAGTGATGCTAACGGTATGGCTCATGTTAGCGCTAGCATCTCAGCAGCAACGGTGAAGTTGCCCGAGTTTTGGCAGCACAGTCCCCGGCCATGGTTTCAGCACATTGAAGCCCAGTTCGACCTGGGAGGAATATCGCGGGACGTTACGAGGTATTTCCATGTGGTGGCGGCGTTGGATGCCCAGATGACGGCCCAAGCTATGGGGCTTCTGGAAGGCCCCCGGCTGTGGGAAAATACGGCGCACTCAAGGCATTCCTTTTGCAGCTCTTCGAGCTGTCGGAGATGGAGAAGGCGGATTGCCTGTTGTCACTCAACGGACTCGGCAATAGCAAACCTTCTGAGCTGCTGGAGAAAATGTTGGCCGTTTTGGGCTTGGCAGACCCCACCTTCATTTTCACCCATATTTTTCTACGGCGCACTCAAGGCATTCCTTTTGCAGCTCTTCGAGCTGTCGGAGATGGAGAAGGCGGATTGCCTGTTGTCACTCAACGGACTCGGCAATAGCAAACCTTCTGAGCTGCTGGAGAAAATGTTGGCCGTTTTGGGCTTGGCAGACCCCACCTTCATTTTCACCCATATTTTTCTACGGCAGCTCCCAGCGCCTGTGCGCACAGCGCTAGCCAGCTCCCTCCTCTCCTCCACCAAAGACTACCGCACTCTGGGTGCGGAAGCGGACAGGATTTTCTACGCCAACCGGCAGCAGTTCGTTCATGCGATGCTCCCCACCCAGACCTCGTCCCCGCCTCTGGAGGATGCAGCGGGCACCGCGGCTGCGGTGGCTGCCTGCCGCCAGCATGACAGTGGGCTGTGTTATTACCACAACAGGTTTGGTGCCAGGGCCAAGCAGTGTCGCCCGCCATGCAGCTTCAGCGTCCAGGGCAGGGGTGTCAAACTCCAGGCCTCGAGAGCTGCAGTGTCTGCAGGTATTTGTTGCAACCATGCACTACACCACCTGATTAAACTAGTTCCTTTCCCTCCTTGATCCAGCTAATTAGTTAAATCAGGTGGTGTAGTGCACGGTTGCAACAAATACCTGCAGACACTGCGGCCCTCGAGGCCTGGAGTTTGACACCTCTGGTCCAGGGAAACACCAGGGTCATCGCGCAATAGCAGCGTCGGCGAGAACAGCAGGCTGTTGTTTATCAAGGACGCCTTATCTGGCTTGCGGCTGCTGGTCGATTCAGGTGCTCAGCGTAGCATCCTGCCTTAATTGGCCGCGGACCTCATGGCCGGCGGACAAGGCCCCCTGATGGATGCCGCAAACGGCACGCCCATATGTACCTACTGCACCAGGTATGTGGAGGTGTGTTTCGGCGGGTGGCGTTTCGGCTGGGACTTCGTTATGGCTGCAGTGTCGGTTCCCCTCCTGGGCGCGGACTTCCTGTACGCCTTCAGGCTGCTGGTGGATGTTACGAACTGTCGCTTGATTGATGCTGTCTCTTTCGCTCCATACCCGTGCACACTGGGAGGTGCAGGGACGCTCGGCCTGTCAAACATGCTGGCCGCCGGAGATACGTATCAATGACTGCTCGCAGAGTTCCTTGACCTCACCACACCTACGTTCTCATCAGCAGTGGCCAAGCACGGCGTGGAGCACCATATTGCCACCGACGGCCCCCCGGTCTACGCACGTGCTCGGCGCATCGAGTCAGCTAAGCCCGCAGTCGCCAAAGAGGAGTTTGCCACCATGGAATGCCTCGGCATCACGCGCTGCTCGGACAGCCCGTGGGCCTCCCCCCTCCACATGGTTTCTAAGGCTGACGGTGGTTGGCGCCCCTGCGGCGATTTTCGTTGCCTGAACAACGCCACAACACCTGACCGGTACCCCATCCCGCACACACAGGACTGCTCCGCCCACCTGGCGGGTGCCACCATCTTTCTAAAGTAGATTTGGTGCGGAGCTACCACCAGGTACCGGTCCACCCTCGGGATGTGCCCAAGACAGCGGTCATCACGCTATTTGGACTCTTCAAGTTCCTGCGGATGCCCTTCAGTCTCAAGGGGGCAGTGCAGATGTTCCAGCGGCTGATGGACTCTGTGCTACGGGATATGCCGTTCTTGTTTGTTTACTTGGATGACATTGTCATGGCCAGCGCATCCGCGAAGGAGCACCTGACACACCTCCGGCAGTTGTTCGAGCTGCTCAGTGCGCATGGACTCATAGTCAACCCAGCCAAGTGCCAGTTTGGCCTGTCGTCCATCGACTTTCTCGGCCAGCCGTTCCGCTTCCTGCCAGAGTGGATGTCGTCACCAGTTTTCCACGCCCCCTCACTGTGAAGTCCCTGCAGGAGTTCCTGGGCATGGTGAACTTTTATAACAGGTTCATTCCCCACGCAGCTCACCGCATGCAGCCCTTGTACGAGGCCCTGCGGGGCAAGGAAGCCAAGGGCGGGGTAGACTGGTCCCCAGGGATGGACGAAGCTTTCGACGACGCCAAGGCTGCGCTGGCCAATGCCGCTTTGCTGGTGCACCGTCCCTCACTGCCCCGACTGCCCTCACGACTGACGCCTCTGACTATGCGGTTGGGGCGGTGTGCGAACAGTGGGTGGGCAGTGCCTGGCAGCCCCTTGCCCCCCTAGCAAACAACTTAAGGACAACGAGTGAAAGTACAGCACTTTCGACCGGGAGCTCCTGGGTCTCTTCCTCGCCACCCGACACTTCAGGTTCCTGTTAGAAGGCCGCCGTTTCACTGCCTTTGTTGACCACACGCCGCTGACATAGGGCATGGCCAAGACCTCCGAGCTGTGGTCCGGGCGCCAACAGCGTCAGCTCTCTGGCATCTCGGAGTTTACCACGGATATCTGGCATGTGGCTGGCAAGGACAACTTGGTCGCTGACTGCCTCTCCCGGGCAGTGGCAGGGTCCGTTCACTTGGGACTCGATTATGCTGCCATGGCTGCAGACCAAGACGCTGATGTGGACATCCAGGCCTAGCGGACGGCCGCTATGGGGCTGCAGTTGGAGGATGTGGTGTTTGACAGCACCAACGCCACGCTCCTCTGCGATGTTTCCACGGACCAGCCCCGCCCCTTTGGGCCCACTGGCTGGCGGCGCCGTGTTTTTGACGTTATCCATGGCCTTTCCCACCCAGGTGTGAAGGCGTCCACTAAGCTGGTGGGGGCCAAGTTCGTCTGGCCCGGCCTCAGGAAGGATGTCAAGGTCTGGGCTGACTCCTGCGTGGCATGCCAGTGTTCCAAAGTACACTGTCATACCAAAGCCCCCTTGGCGCCATTCCTGGTGCCTGAGAGGCATTTTGACCATGTGAATGTGGACCTGGTGGGCCCCCTGCCCCCCTCCCACGGGTTCACTCACCTTCTCACCATGGTGGACAGGACCACCAGGTGGCCGGAACCTGGTCCCCTGTCATCGACCACATCTACTGAGGTGGCCCGGGCGTTCGTCAGGTCCTGGGTGGCTCGTTTTGGCATGCCGGCTGACCTCACCTCCGACAGGGGCCCACAGTTCACGTTGGACCTCTGGACTGCAGTCGCGGAGCAGCTGGGGGTGAAGCTCCACTGCACCACCGCATACAACCTGCAGGGCAACGGACTTTGTGAGTAGTTTCATCGGTCTATGAAGGCCGCTCTTCGTGCCAGCCTCATGGACAGTAACTGGGTCGATCGCCTCCCGTGGGTCATGCTCGGCCTTCAGTCCGCCCCCAAGGAAGACCTCCAGTCCTTGTCTGCCAAGCTGATTTACGGCCAGCCGCTGCGTGTCCCGGGTGAGTTTCTCCCAGACGCTGTGGCCCCCTGGTCTGCAGCTTCTCATCGGGTTGTGGCCCGGGATGGTGCCAATGCTTTCGCTCCGATCCCTACATCTCACTACTGCCTCCCTCAGTCCTATGTCCCCAAGAATCTGCTGTCGACCAGGTACGTCTTCATCCGCCGCGACAGCCACCGTACCCCCCTGCAGCCCCCCTACGACGGGCCCTTCCGCATCCTGGAAGCGGGGCCTAAGAACTTTGTGGTGGACATGGGGGGCAAGCCAGAGCGGGTCTCGGTGGACCGTCTCAAGCCTGCCCATTTGGACCTGGGTGGGCTGGTCGAACTGGCCCTGCCCTCGTGGCGTGGACGCCCCCCTTCTCGGGCCCCCAGCCCAGCCTCAGCCCCTGCCCGGGCTCCGGCTCTGTCCCCTGCCCCCGCCCCTATACCCATTCAGTGCAGCCGTTTTGGCCGCCTGGTCCGCCCCCCGAGACGTTGAATGTTTCACTGGGGACTGTTCGCCTGGTGGCTGTTCGTGTTTCACTGAGTACTGATGTGTTAAATTACTGTTTTGCATTTTTTCGTGATGGTGAATTCTGGGGGGGCCTGTGCGGTGATGCACAATTGACGATAGATTCACCATGGGCTGCTGCTCCTTTAAGGCAGACGTTCAGACTGCTGACGTAGGCACTGCTTAGAATTTTCCAGGAAGTAGAGCCATGTTTGCAGCAGGCTAGCGGTTAGCTGGTTGCCACGAGAGATTGTGCTGTATCGGTGTTGTTTTGTGTGGCGAGTAAATGGAATTGACTCGACTCGATCTCTCCGTCTCCTCATTCCTGCACTCCCACAATAGTATATTAATTTTGGTGTGGTTTGAAAGCAGCATCTTAAAAACTATCTCATATCCAAATGACTTTTTCTCACACTGAAAAACACAGGAAATATGCTTTCCTCTTTTTGCAGCTTGAAATTGACAGAGTACATGCAAAGAGTAGTTTGTGTTTACACAATGCATAACACATTTATGGATGAAAATATAATAAACTAAAGATGACTGTCAGCGCTTTTGACCTCAGTCATTATGTCGTTCCACAACCGAGTACTGAGAATAGGTAGCCAAAGTACCAGTATGTTTTTGTCCAGTAATTCAAGGCTCATTGGAGCTGTCCCCAAACTGGGTTATGATAAGCCAGTGGGCATATGAGTCGACTTGTGAAACAGAATTAAAAAAAACAGCAACAACAACTTTTGAAATGGGCAAGGTACTAGAAAGCTGGAATTTGCCATTTTTTGAGTGTAACAACTGATCGCTTATACACTTACAGTACTTTTGGGACATAGTGTTTGTGTTTAATGGCAGAGTAGACACTTCCTTTGCCACTCTGAAACCATCAACCCTTTGTTGGACCTCTCCATCTTAGCACTGACCTATGCACAGACATGAGAATCTGGCTTGGGGCTACAGTAAGCACCCTCCCCCCATGCATGTAAGGGCATGGAAGTCCTCTCATCCGTTCAATAAAACCTGAACAGAACACTGGTCCAAGTGGCCTAAAAATAAACCTCTTACACTCATCTTGGAAACTAGCTGTGTGTGTGTGTGTGTGTGTGTGTGTGTGTGTGTGTGTGTGTGTGTGTGTGTGTGTATGTGTGTGTATGTGTGTGTGTGTGTGTGCGTGCATGCATGTGTGCGCGGGCGTGTGTTTTTATACACTTTAAGCCCCTTTTAGCGAAAGCTTTGAGTCAGCCTCCCTGCAACAGACGTGTGTCAAACAGTATTTGCACAGAATTCTCATTCTTTATTTCACTCAGTATATACACTACCGTTCAAAAGTTTGGGATCACCCAAACAATTTTGTGTTTTCCATGAAAAGTCACACTTATTCACCACCATATGTTGTGAAATGAATAGAAAATAGAGTCAAGACATTGACAAGGTTAGAAATAATGATTTGTATTTGAAATAAGATTTTTTTTACATCAAACTTTGCTTTCGTCAAAGAATCCTCCATTTGCAGCAATTACAGCATTGCAGACCTTTGGCATTCTAGCTGTTAATTTGTTGAGGTAATCTGGAGAAATTGCACCCCACGCTTCCAGAAGCAGCTCCCACAAGTTGGATTGGTTGGATGGGCACTTCTTTGAGCAGATTGAGTTTCTGGAGCATCACATTTGTGGGGTCAATTAAACGCTCAAAATGGCCAGAAAAAGAGAACTTTCATCTGAAACTCGACAGTCTATTCTTGTTCTTAGAAATGAAGGCTATTCCATGCGAGAAATTGCTAAGAAATTGAAGATTTCCTACACCGGTGTGTACTACTCCCTTCAGAGGACAGCACAAACAGGCTCTAACCAGAGTAGAAAAAGAAGTGGGAGGCCGCGTTGCACAACTGAGCAAGAAGATAAGTACATTAGAGTCTCTAGTTTGAGAAACAGACGCCTCACAGGTCCCCAACTGGCATCTTCATTAAATAGTACCTGTTAGAGCCTGTTTGTGCTGTCCTCTGAAGGGAGTAGTACACACCGGTGTAGGAAATCTTCAATTTCTTAGCAATTTCTCGCATGGAATAGCCTTCATTTCTAAGAACAAGAATAGACTGTCGAGTTTCAGATGAAAGTTCTCTTTTTCTGGCCATTTTGAGCGTTTAATTGACCCCACAAATGTGATGCTCCAGAAACTCAATCTGCTCAAAGAAGTGCCCATCCAACCAATCCAACTTGTGGGAGCTGCTTCTGGAAGCGTGGGGTGCAATTTCTCCAGATTACCTCAACAAATTAACAGCTAGAATGCCAAAGGTCTGCAATGCTGTAATTGCTGCAAATGGAGGATTCTTTGACGAAAGCAAAGTTTGATGTAAAAAAAATCTTATTTCAAATACAAATCATTATTTCTAACCTTGTCAATGTCTTGACTCTATTTTCTATTCATTTCACAACATATGGTGGTGAATAAGTGTGACTTTTCATGGAAAACACGAAATTGTTTGGGTGATCCCAAACTTTTGAACGGTAGTGTATCTCACTCTGCCCGGAGCACAGTTTACAATGTCAGGGCAACTTATGAAATATTACAGTAGGTATTTTGTCATCCAGAAAGAAAAATATAATAAATTTACTGAAACTCTTCAGTGCACATTGTGTTATATCATGCAGCAAATCCTACTCATATTTATTCTAAGCAAGTCAAATGAAACGCTAAGGTTTAAAAATACTATTTGACTCTGATCTGCTCTGCATGTGAGTGTCTTTGATGAGCTCTGTGCTTGCATCATGCTGATGTCCGACTGTGATTGCGTTTGATTTTTCCTTTAAATGCAAACGGGATTTTGTTCCTCTTTCTACAGGGCATGTATATCAAATCAACATATGATGGTTTGCATGTGATCACTGGGACAACAGAAGGCGTAAGTATAGGTTTATTTTTCTCCTTGCCTGTAGTATACGGGGTGAGGCGTGTCCCTATTTGTTCCTGGTTCCTGATTTTTTTTACATCACAGTAAATCTGATAAGAGTAAACATGAGTGGTATCAAACATAGTGTGTTTTCAATTCTGTCTGTTCCATCTATTAGTCCCTGGCTGACCGCTGTAAGAAAATCCATGCTGGAGATGAAGTCATCCAGGTCAATCATCAGACAGTGGTAAAACCCTCCTCTGTTTAACAAAGCCTCTGGGTACTCGTGTAATGTATTTGTCAGTGTCTATTAGTGATGCGCAGATCAGCTCGGGAGCCACCCAAAACCGCAACCTGCTATTCCTAACTTTTTACTTTCAAATGCTTAAAATTTAACCTGTTTGTTAGGCTAAAATAAATTGTAGACTATACAATAGCCTACAGCATATGATATTTGGCTGTTTAGGCGTATTGTTGAAACACAGAATAACTGTCTAAGCCTACTGTGTGTGGGTGTGTGTTACAGATTAAACAGATCAGATTGATAGGCTGTAAGGCTATGAAGAGACTAATGAAAACAATAATTGTCTAACCTTAGGTGTCTGGGTGGCATGGTGGTCTATTTCGTTGCCTACCAACACGGGGATTGCCGGTTCAAATCCCTGTGTTACCTCCGGCTTGGTCGGGTGTTCCTACAAACACAATTGGCCGTGTCTATGGGTGAGAAGCCGGATGTGGGTATGTTTCCTGGCCGCTGCACTAGTGCCTCCTCTGGTCGGTCGGGGTGCCCAATTGGGGGGGGGGGGGGGGCAGCAGGGGAGAATAGCGTGATCCTCCCACGTGCTACGTCCCCCTAGCGAAACTCCTCACTGTCAGGTGAAAAGAAGCGGCTGGCAACTCCACATGTATCGGAGGAGGCATGTGGTAGTCTGCAGCCCTCCCCGGATCGGCAGAGGGGGTGGAGCAGTGACCGGGATGGCTCGGAAGATTGGGGTAATTGGATGGGTACAATTGGGGAGAAAGAGGGGGGAAAAAATTAACCTGTTTGTTAGGCTAAAATAAATTGTAGAATATATAATAGTCTACGGTATATGATATTTGGCTGTTTAGGCATATTGTTGAAACACAGAATAACTGTCTAATCTTACTATGTTTGTGTTACAGATTGAACAGATCAGATATGCTCATTTCATGTGCTGTTAGGCTGTGAAGACACTAAGCCTACAATGAAAACAAGAACTCTTTAAATTGGGCTGAAACTCTACATGTATTGTGCAACTGTGCATTATGGTATAATTGAAACGGCCAAAAGAATGGAAAAGACTCTCAATCTGCTGCCATTGTTATGACTGATCATGCGCCGCACCGCACGCATGCATGCGTAGGCTGTTTTCACAGGTCAAGACAGGTCAGGACAAATCATCTGAATAAAAACACCTTAGGTATCTTAAGGATATTGATTGCAAAATTATTCATATTCAAAATTTATTTTTGTTGCATAAACCTGACTCACTCATGACCCATCTGAATTTCACATACATTTTCTTTTGACCTGCGCCCACAGGTGGCACGGGTAAACTGCAGGTCTCGCAAACCTTGAGTCAACCTGCGCATCACTAGTTTATTTATATGTTTCTTTGTGTGTGCATAAGTTGTAGTCTTGTGCATATTTTTAACCTCTTATAATCTATAAACGGTGTTCGCATTACACACCTTCTTTAGCAGCACGACGCTGGTTCACGTTCTCGCAGTTACATACTTCACACTTGGGAGCTTTCCTGTAAAATCACAATCTTCTGCTTTTTGCCATTGAATAGCTACACCCACAATGTGATGTAACTATGATATAACTATGACAATGTGATATAACCCCAGCTATGGGTTAAATAGTGCCACTGCCTAGTGGATACCTTGGGAGAGGAATAGGCTACGGGAGTAAACCCCTACAGAAAATCAATGTTGTATCTGTTTAAGTCGGAGAGTACTGCTGGCGTCGTGTGGCTGCTGCTTCTCCCTCTCGTAGCCCCCCTTCCCATCCACCCCGTATGTCTATGTTATGTTTATTTGTTGTCTTATTTCACCCCGTTTATTGTAAAGCGACTTTGAGTGTTAGAAAAGCGCTATATATAAGATTGATTTATTATTACTGTATAACTTTGAAAGCTTTGTTTATTATTATGATTAGATAATAATAATGATGATAAAACTATCCAAATAGTGACTGTTAAACAGGCCTAGAAGTAGAAAATACTACCAACTATTATTTTTCCCTACAATAACTGAAGCATAGTCTAGGAACTCTTTGTCCAAGCAGGCAAACTGACCCTTAGTTGATACAGGAATTAACTGACTGAAAAAAAGGCTCAACTTGGCCGTTACAGGGTACTATAATAAGCTCTCGATTGTAAACCTGCATTCTGTACCACAAAGGATTGTGTAATGGTAAACACTTAGAGATATGTCTTGTTTCTGTGAAAAGAAAGGGGAGGGGGAGACCCAACAACTGTAAATAAGGTAAAGACCATATGACAGCTTGTCGAGATGATTGATGGTAGAGCCTTCTGCGGCTGTTATGGACTAGGAGTACACAGCTGGGGTTTGGTCAGTATGCTTGAAATACTCCCACAGGCTCAGAAAAGGAAGAGTACCCCTTGTTTTTCCAAGAGCATCAATGAAACATGAATCACAAGTAGGGATGACTATTAAGATAGCTTTCATCAACTTTTACTCTTGTTAGTGCTTTCTTTTATTAGGCATAAATCAACTATCAAAAGGCAACTGTGCAAATGACCTTAAAAAGAAAACAATACTTGTCATCCTGAATGCAATAGGAGGCTTATGGAAACATTTGAGTGGTACCAACAGGGGTACTGACAGACAGGTCAAAGCAGATTGATGCCAGTAAGGCACATAATCAAGATATGCAGGTTGTGCTAAAATGATAATTGTGGTTTAATAAAGCCTTACTAAGTTCTCCAATCCTAAACTACACTTTGTGTGTTTAACTACGTTTTAAATACAATAGTGTTGGGATTTTCAATGTCATTCCTAAAGTGTGCAACATTCTCTACTGTGAAAGGCTCCCATTAGTGGAGAGTTCAAATATAACATCATTTCTTCAGAATGATGCCTCCCAATGCATGCATGCGAGAGAAATAGCTGCTATAATGGCATGCCTCAAGTCAAAGTGATTAATGTGATTAGTCAGTCGTTAAATTTGACCTTATGAAATAGAATCTGATCATCTATTCATGAATTATTATTGATTCATTAATCCCTACTCATCAGTGAATAACAGTAAAAGACCCAGATGGGTTCACAAATACAAATATAGGATGCACAGTATGAAATAATGGCAGATTGGAAAATGGGCTTTAGGCTTGATCTTGTAGCGGAAGGATGTCTAGCAGACAGTAACAGTCAATAACAGATCATTGGGCCTCTAAAACTATGATAATAAAAACACCAGGAAAAGAAGGGGTGCTTTTGCTTCATCAGTATTTCTTCAAAAGCCAGCTGAATGAACTAAATCAGTAAAATGCAGAGTGCAACATATTAGGATTGGGCAAATACAGACGTAGAAATTTTGGCTAAGAAAAAATGGTGTACCAGGGGCAGTGAAGCCGCTCAGACTGTTGAACTGTGCCCCTGGTAGACCAACACTTGTACTTTCGTATGTCATTTCAACCCCTGTTTTTACAGATGGGCAGGGAGATAAATCATACAAGGAAAATGAAAATATACTAAAACTGAGGTATATTAACATTGTATCAATATGCTAGAGTAGATTGACTGTTTTACAAAACAAAGAACTTATAGCTCTAAAACATGCATGCATGCATGGTATTGGCTGTCCAGATGTATTAAAACCAATAACTCGTGAAGGAACTACTTTTGTCAGTTCTTAGAAAATCTTTTGCATGTCTGTCAGTTACTAGTGCAGCTGCAAACAGGAGGACTTGGGTAGAAGCAAGCCTATCTGACATAGACAGCTCCCACACACTGCACATTCGCATAACTAGAATTGGTAAGACATTATTTTATGCCAGATCTGACAGCGGCACCCTTTCTTTTTCGCTCCTTTACATGGAGTATGTCTCGATGTAAAGATTAGATTACTCCCTTTCATTTTTGTTGTTGTTTTTTTGCACTCAAAACCAGCTGTTCTTATGTGGTCTTGTCACGAAATTAACTTTCCTATTTTAAAACTTTACAGGCACATGTATTCAATTCACAGATGGTTGGCATTCAACATTCAACACACATTTCAGAGCAAATTTGTGTGGGTAAGAACATTTCATCAATCCGGTGTTGATTTAATTTTGGCAGTTCTCATAAAAACAAATTGAAGAGAAAGTTTAGAGAATGTTAAAGCAGTTAGGCCCATTGTGTCTATGGACAGCATTTTTTTTTTGCAGCCATCAAAAGTGGATTACATTCATGACATCTTATTGTTCATAACACCAGAGCCTACAACAATACCAGACAACTGTTTTTGTTGTTTTTTTGTTTATTACACCAGGTAATCCCATTAAGATTACATTTTTTTTTGTCAAGAGAGACCCGGCCAAGAAAGCAGCTGTATGGTAAAACATAAAACACAAAGATTACAAGCAAATAACATGCAACAATTTACATAAGAGGTTAAAAAGTGAGGGGAAAACCAAGGCTGGTATACATCTGCCCTACAGTATTCCCCTCTGCAATGGAGGCCAATGCCGTAGGGCATGAACACAAGCTATTGGTAAAGAGTCAAGTCAAACTTTACTTATATAGCACATTTCATACACAGGGCAAGACAACGTGCTTAACATAAAGTGATAATACAATTGCAACACAATCATAAAAGTGCAAATGTAGTAAATAAATATGCATATCAACAGATGTTAGTGCAATTATACAGGAATCGGAGCAGAATATACAAATATCAAAATATGCAAAGCATGCATGCACACACACACACACACACACACACACACACACACACACACACACACACACCAAGAATTTAGCCGTAAGCTGTTGTGAAAAGTAAGGTTTCTAACCTGCTTTTAAGACTGTTCAGTGTGGAGGCCTCGCTCAGGTCCTCAGGCAGGATGCGCCATCTACTTGGGGCGTAAAAGGCAGCTTCCCCTGCTTTAGAGTTAGTACAAGGGGTGCTTAAAAGACCACTGCCTTTGGACCTGAGAGTTCTTGCTGATTTGTGTCTAATTAGCATGTGTTTTATATACCGAGGTACAAGGCCATGTAGAGCTTTGTATACAAGCAGCATAATTTTAAACTTGATTCTCGTTTTGACAGGGAGCCAACGCAGAAATCTAAGAACAATTGTAATGTGTTCATTCTTTTTATTTCCAGGGAGAACAAGTACAGCTGCATTTTGAATTAACTGTAAAGAGAGGCTGCAGCCTGTGCTGTGGCTCCTGGCCATAGGGGCATTCATGAGATATTATAATAATGAACAATGAAGCATCACCTTACACAATAACAGGATGCTTAGGAAGAAGATGTAGCAGTGAATAAATTAAATAAACCTTTGGCATACCAAGTGGTCTCTGTTGCTGGTATAAGTTATCTGAAGAGAGTGATTTATTTTAATGAAGAGGCAATTCTGTCAGTGTTGGATAAACTGAAACCAATATTCAAACAAGCTTTAAAGTCAAGGAGAAGATTTTGGGGTTAAGGCATCACAAAACAAGAGACTTGTGTTTTTACAGCTGTAAGGGATATACTATAAAGTATGATTGATTTATATATAAAAGTACATACGCTCACACACACATACACACACACACATATATATATGTATGTATATATAGCGTTTTTTCCGAAACCACCAGTGGTGTTGAGTGCTCAACTAATGAGGAGCGGAATATCAACATGGATACAGGAAAAATCTTTTTTTTTTATTAAAATTAAAATCTTTTTTCCTGTATCCGTGTTGATATTTCAGTTTTTTATTTTTAATAAATTTGCAAAAATTTCTACAAAATATTTTTCATTTAGTCATTATGGGGTATTGTGTGTAGATTGATGAGAAAAAAAGGAATTTAATCCATTTTGGAATAAGGCTGTAACATAACAAAATGTGGGGAAAGTGAAGGGGTGTGAATACTTTCCGGATGCACTGTATATATATATATATATATATATATATATATATATGTACGTTCAAACTTGTGCTACATGGGTACTGAATTCACATTTAGGGCAGCAAAAAAAAGAAAATTTAATTTGTTAATTGTCATCATTTTACAGAATAGGACATTCTGATGCATCTCATCTATCATCTGTGTTGAAGCATTCCACTTTAACTCAAATAGGATGTGGTTGGCTGTAATAGCTAAAGGCATAGGTCAGTCACATGTGGTTTCTTTTTATTGTCAATATGCTTAAATGGATATTTTACAATATGCAAATGCAGTATGTTTTGCTTATATAGTACTGCTGCACATGTATGAATGTTGTGAGAAGATGAATTATTATAATCTCTGGCAGTGGTCTATTTTGTCTTGAAATAGGCTAATCTTTGATAGAGATGGATGACTTTTTTACATTGCCCGTGACCTATCAGGTATTTGATCAGCGATGTTGGATTATTTACTGGTTTAATTTTTTCAGTTTGATATTCTTTGCAGGTGATGTTTTAGTTGTGTTTAAGTGGAGCACTGTCTGGCCTCACGACCCATACAATTGCTGCATCACTATTTCAAACAATCTAGTCAACCCTGAATGCGTGCCTTTGTTTATCTGCCTAAAATGTGGCCACTGCAGAGTTTGCAGACTCTTCTGAGATTGCAATCATCTACATAAGAAAGGGAGTTTATTTTCTTTTGATGCATCCCATGCTGTCCCTTATTCCCTCCTCTGCATCCGTAACAGATGGTACCTATACAGCCAACACTGTCTCTATGGCTGCCATGGTTCATAGGGATTTTTTTGTGATGACTGCAGAACCTGTTAATCATGTCCTTAACAGAAGAGTCCAGGAACGTCGGCCTCCTTAACCAGAAAGGGTTTCCTCTGGACTGCCTCACTCTGAGCTCCTTTTTATACATGAGCTCCTTTTCATACAGAAAGGTCAATGTGTGAGAAAGGCTGGCTCTCAAAACTGCATGACGCCAACCTCATATGAAGGAAACATTGCTGACACTGTCAGTCTGTGCACATAATCCAGTGGGTATGTAAGGGTTCATTCATCGGTATAGGTCTGTAATGGTTCAAATAAGCAGATGAAACTCCTAGGGATTTTCTTTAATGTCTCGCCATCATGTTCTAGCATTGCTGATCTTGTTGGGGATTTTTCTTTTTAATTAGTTTGGTATATCTAAGGAGGTCAAACTCAGGGTGAAATTCATTGCTATAATCTTTTTAAATGTGGAACAACATAATTAACAATAATATGATAACAGCATGATAACAAGAGCAACATCGTAACTGATGGCATTTAAGCTTTTTTTAAGTGTGTACAGAAGGAGATTGTGAGTGAAATTTTTGTGATTTCCCCATTTTGGTGTAATAATAATAATAATAATAATAATAAACCAACTTTATATAGCGCTTTTCTAACACTCAAAGTCGCTTTACAATAAAAGGAGGTGAAACAAGACAACAGCTAAACATAACACAGACATACAGGGGTGGATGGGAACTCCTCACTGTCAGGTGAAAAGAAGCGGCTGGCGACTCCACATGTATCGGAGGAGGCATTTGGTAGTCTGTAGCCCTTCCTGGATTGGCAGAGGGGGCAGAGCAGTGACCGGGATGGCTTGGAAGAGTGGGGTAGTTGGCCAAGTAAAATTGGGGAGAAAGAGAGGGGGCCCCCCAAAAAAAATTGTTCAGACATGCCTTTATAAAGAGACACTCCAATCTAGTCTTCATAACTAACTCATAAGCACTCAATACCACAGATAAATCTGATATGTTCCCATCTTTGAATCCTCATTACACCATTGTTTGAACTCTGCATCACATAGAGCTCGTGCTGTATCGATGCAGGCCATAGATGCTGTAGTGAAACACCAAAATAAAAGCAGTTAGTAAGGACATTTTTGTGTTCATAGATTCTGATGGGTGTAGCTTAATTTTGTCAGGAGTCGATATCAGGGCTCGTCATTTGAGCGGGGTACAAAATCAGTGATGGCATCCTTCACAGAAGGATTTTCCGGAAAGAAAAAAGGCTCTTCTTTTTAATAATTCTTCACAAAACCTTTTTGGATAATGTATTGTGTTTATGCATCCGCTTGTACTGATCTATTCTTAACTCTGTTGGTGGTCTGTGGCAGGTGGGCTGGCAGCTGAAGAACCTGGTGAACTCCTTACGTGGGGACCCCTCAGGTGTAACTCTGACACTGAAGAAGCGCCCACAGAGCACGCTGACCTCCACTCCTGCTCTTCTGAAGAACATGAGATGGAAACCCTTAGCTCTGCAAGTACGACTATTACCTTCATCCCCCTCATTCTCAGATTTCATTTATGCTAGTGCTCACAAACATGCACACGGTTATGCGCATGCATCTGTACACGTGTGTGAGTCAATCAACATTTCAATCAGTCAATCAAACTTTACCTATATTGCACATTTAATACATTCAAAATGCAATGCAATGTGCTTTACATTAAGTCAAAATACTCAGAAAAAAGCAGGGCAGGATAAATGATTATGGGACAAAAGGAAAACAGTATGATTATGCATATTAAGCACCACAGAGATTCAAGGTTTTTGCCATGGCATATGAAGATTGATGAATGTAATCAGATTAGGAATAATACAGTACAGACTCAACACCAAAAACCTAAATTAATCCATAAAGGGGCGTCCGGGGTGGCGTAGCAGTCTATTCCGTTGCCTACCAACACGGGGATCGCTGGTTTGAATCCCCGTGTTCCCTCCTGCTTGGTCGGGCGTCCCTACAGACACAATTGGCCGTGTCTGCGGGTGGGAAGCCGGATGTGGGTATGTGTCCTTGTCGCTGCACTAGCGCCTCCTCTGGTTGGTCGGGGCACCTGTTCGGGGGGGGACTGGGGGAAATAGCATGATCCTCCCATGCACTACATCCCCCTGGTGAAACTCTTTACTGTCAGGTAAAAAGAAGCGGCTGGTAACTCCACATGTATCGTAGGAGGAATGTGGTAGTCTGCAGCCTTCCCTGGATCGGCAGAGGGAGTGGAGCACCGACCGGAATGGCTCGGAAGAGTAGGGTAGTTGGCTGGGTACAATTGGGGAGAAAAATTTGGAAAAAAATTAGTACATGAATGGCAAAGTATGACATTTGTACCAATAGGAATAGATGATTTCAAAGCAAATAGACATATACATCAGAATCAGAGTCAGAATCGACCTTATTGGCCAAGAGTGCTTATGCATACAAGGAATTTGATTCCGCTTTACTGCAGCTTCTAGTATTTGCATATATTATCACTCACAAAACATCGCTTACATACTAAAATGTTTTGATTGTATGGGTTAGGTGAACAAACACAGCATAAACATCCCCAGTGTGATGCATATGTGAGGCTTTGTACATTTCAAGTTAGTTAGTACATTGTGTGGATGTATTTTGGCCAAAGCTCTATGATTAGAAAGGTGTGCTTGAGCATAAGTCGCTGCTAGATGGAAATAAGGAGGGTATATGTTAATGTAGCGCTGCCTCTCACCGAGTGCCGTGGTAAGTGCTTCTTCCCTCTGCCTTGGGCCCTGACCAACTAGAGCACAACGAAACTCTGCCTCCTCCCTCCTGCATCTTCCCTCTCCCAGTCTCTGCTTCTCTGTCTTCTTGTCTGCATCCCCACCGCATAATTCCTTTAACATCCCACTTTTTTAACCTAAATTCAGTTATTGTTCCTCTCGCTATTTTAAATGAAATAAGGTCAAACGTAGGTATGAGCATTGTTCCATAATGTGACAGATTACTAAAATATGCATCTAGGTATCTTCTGAAGTTATTGCAGATAACATTAGACTTGTGCACTGCTATGAATCAGCTGTGCATTGGTTTATTGATGGAGAACATCTTCTGGCAATTTTGATGGTTAGCTGACCTACTGCTGTTTTGATAAGCTGTTCCAGCATAATTTAAACAGTAATGAATTTGTCTTGTATTTTAAAACGTATTTCCAACGCTTTTCATATTATACGTTATTATGGCGGCATGGTGGCGCAGTGGTTAGCGTGGTCACCTCACAGCAAGAAGGTCCTGGGTTCGAGCCCCAGGGTAGTCCAACCTTGGGGGTCATCCCGGGTCATCCTCTGTGTGGAGTTTGCATGTTCTCCCCGTGTCTGCGTGGGTTTCCTCCAGGAGCTCCAGTTTCCTCCCACAGTCCAAAGACATGTAGATCAGGTGAATCTGCCATACTAAATTGTCCCTAGGTGTATGAATATGTGTGTGTGTATGTATATGTCAGCCCTGTGTGATGGTCTGGCGGCCTGCCTTGGGTGTCTCTCCACCTGCCGCCCAATGACTGCTGGGATGGGCTCCAGCATCCTCACGACCCTGAGAGCAGGATAAGCAGTTCGGATAATGGATGGATGGATATATTATTATTATTATTATTATCCATCCAGCCATCCATTTTCCAAACGGCTTATCCTGCTCTCAGGGTCACGGGGATGCTGGAGCCTATCCCAGCAGTCATTGGGCGGCAGGCAGGGAGACACCCTGGACATCCTGGGACATATGCCGTTTGCACTTGCATTCTGGTTTCATGGGCAATAATTAACCAAATGAAATAATTGAGTCTGGGGACTTCCTGTTTTAACCAGGACTGTCAACTGATTAAGATATTTAAGTGAGATAATTACATGATAGGTTGCGATTAATCATGATTTTTTTAACATGTTAAGGTTTGCAAATTATTTGCGTGCTAACATGTTAACTTTAACAACCCTAGTTTTAACATAATAAATCTGACAAATAGGTTTGGCTAGAGTTAATTTAAAAGACACGACTTAAGCAAACATACTGGCTATATTAGAATAATAACACTGAGTTAGGGCAGCACAGTGGCACAGTGGTTAGCGCGGTCACCTCACAGCAAGAAGGTCCTGGGTTCGAGCCCCAGGATAGTCCAACCTTGGGGGTCGTCCCGGGTCGTCCTCTGTGTGGAGTTTGCATGTTCTCCCCATGTCTGTGTGGGTTTCCTCCGGGTCCTCTGGTTTAGTCCAAAGACATGTAGATCAGGTGAATTGGCCATGCTAAAATTGTCCCTAGGTGTGAATGTGTGTGTGTGTGTGTGTGTGTGTGTGTGTGTGTGTGTGTGTGTGTGTGTCGGCCATGATGGCCATTGTCCCTAGGTGTGAATGTGTGTGTTGACCCTGTGATGGCCTGGCGGCCTGTCCAGGGTGTCTCCTTGGCTCCCGCCCACTGACTGCTGGGATAGGCTCCAGCATCCCGTGACCCCAACAGGGATAAGCGGCTTGGATAATGGATTGATGGATGGACTTAAGCAAATGATATCTCAAAGATATTTTTACACATGCTGCCTGCGACTTGATGCAGACGCTGTCGGCTAGATAGATTCAGCTAGATAAAGGCAGGGATAACTGAGGGGCACACAACCCGGTTTCACACACTTGTTAAGAAATTGAACATCTCAAAGAAAAACTTGTATTTTATAACCTAAATCCTATTTTCATATCATTAGGAGTCAAATGGTGCAATGGATAGCAGGCTCAGAATGTGTTGAGAAGTGTCTGAAAACACCTTCTATTATGACAAATGTTAAGACAATCCCAGTACAGTACAGTCAGAATGATGATAGATCTTTTTTTTGCATTTTCTTTTTGCACTTCTCTCCAACTCTCTCATGCTCCCTCTGTTGTCTTCCTGCAACAACTCACACCTCGCCTGATGACAAAGTGAGACTTCTGCCCCGGGTTAGACTGATATCTATACAATTCGTGGCGAAGGCTCTGTAGACTCCTTTCAAAACAGTCTGAGCCTGTTGGTGCTAAAAAAGAGCCCTTTTAGTAGATGTTATTTGGCAAGCTCTGTTAGCTCAAAGGATTACTGTATGTTGCAGGTTGGTGAGCAGCAGTCGGCTGAAGCGAGCTTGTTCAGTCATAAATCAGTTTAACAGATTCTGCAAGCCATCCCTCGGTTTGACACCTAACAACAGGAAGATAAGGTTTAGGTTTAGAAATACGGATGTTTTTCTTTAAACGTACACTTCTCAGGTCATGGTAGAGACACACAGTCTAAATCATTTGGTTGTAACTGAGCAACTAAGAATTCGCTCTCTCTCTCTCTCTCTCTCTCTCTCTCTCTCTCTCTCTCTCTCTCTCTCTCTCTCTCTCTCTCTCTCTCTCTCTCTCTCTCTCTCTCTCTCTCTCTCTCTCTCTCTCTCTCTCTCTCTCTCTCTCTCTCTCTCTCACACACACACACACACACACACACACACACACACACACACACACACACAGCCAATCTTTCCTCAGAGCCCCAGCAGTAGTGTCGCCACATCCACCAGCACTCTTAGCACTCCTTCAAGGAGGGACAGCTGCGCTCTTCAGGACCTCTACATCCCCCCACCACCGACAGAACCCTACACCCCCAGGTGGACACACACAACACAACACCTATAAGTGTGTGTGCATACACAGGGCATGCTTTGATCAAAGTGTCGCCCTATGAAATATAACTATATTTTGTGTGTGTGTGTATATATATATATATATATATATGTGTGTGTGTGTGTGTGTGTGTGTGTGTGTGTTTTTGTGTGTATTTCGGTTGTCTTATCTGTGGAGACTCCACTGAGTTGTATTTCTTTCTTATTTTTCTCTTTCTTTCTTTTCAGAGATGACACAGGAATTCTGGCAGGTGATGATCCCCAGTCTGACAACACGGTTGCGAAGGGCTCTGAGTCACCAAACTCCTACCTGGACCAGGAGTGCAGGCGGCGCTTCCCTCTGGTGGAGGAGGATGCTATTCTTTACTGTTACGAATACGACCAGAACCAAAGGCTGTCACCGCTTCACAGAGGAAGCACTCCCACCTATGGTAGGACACCCAGGGGTGGGCAATCTTATCCACAAAGGGCCGGCGTGGGTGCAGGTTTTCGTTCCAACCAAGCAGTTACACACCTGATCCCACTAATCAACCAGTAGAGTCTTTGCTGGGGGACTTGATTAGGAGACACAGGTGTGCAACTGCTTGGTTGGAACAAAGACCTGCACCCACACCGGCCCTTTCTGGATAACATATCCCACCCCTGACTAACTGATTGCTCTAATCCAGGGATGGGCAATCTTATCCAGAAAGGGCCAGTGTGGGTGCAGGTCTTTGTTCCAACCAAGCAATTACACACCTGTGTCTCCTAATCAAGTTCCTCAGCAAAGACTGTACTGGTTGATTAGTGGGATCAGGTGTGTAACTGCTTGGTTGGAACAAAGACCTGCACCCACACCGACCCTTTGTGGATAAGATTGCCCACCCCTGCGGTCTATTCCCTCGTGTGAGAGCCACGGATTCAATGTTTGCATGAAAGCCATGTTTGCATTTGTGAGTTTTTTTTTTCAGATGTCTTTTGGCTCATTTGATGTTTATTGTTACCTGTATATTATTGACTTTCCCCACACTCTGTGCTCCAGGCAGGCTAAGGCCCATCTCAATGCCGGTGGAATATAACTGGGTGGGAGACAATGAAGACCCAGCAAAGCTGAAGAGAGAGAGCAGGAGAGGTGAGTGGGAGGAAGAGGGAAAGAGAAAAGGGGGGGAGGCAGAGAGAGAGAAGAAGGGAGAGAGAGTGAGAAGGAGGGGTGAGTGGGAGGAAGAGGGAGACGGAAAAACAGTTGAGGTGCAGAGAAAGCGTGAGACAGAGTGTACATGAGAAGAGAGAGAGAGAGAGAGAGAGAGAGACAGTGAGAGAGAGGGAGAGAGCTGATGTGAGTAGGAGGATATCTCATAATATGGCCAGGGGTTGAGCTTTTACCTCACCCTCTCAGATGTCTGATCCAAAAGGCTAAGAGGGCCTGTCAGAATGATAACATGCGGAAAATCCTCCCGTCCAGTCCTGTTGTCTGTCTCTGTCATTGCCTGCATATCTGTCCCTACGCTTATGTTGTCACGGCTTTCTAGTTATTTCATAACTCGTTCTCACCGTCTTTCTCTCTGTGCATTTTCTTCTCACTGCCTCTGTTTGAAGGAGATCCTCTGAGAGTTGACGTGTTTTGTGCTTTCTGTTAAGCCTATAGGATGCGACTTGAATTTCCTTTTTTAGTCTTGAAGAAGTTACCCTGGAGCGGTGCGTTTTGATTACTCAAATTGGGAGGGGGGGATGATGAAATACTTTCCCCTTGGGCTTTTCCATGAAAGTGAGGGTGCTATATTTACCTACAATAGAAAGTATCTTTGAATATTTGACAGCTGCCTGCCTGATGCCAACTCACGACTGCTCTTTAAAGAACAAGAATGCGACCCTCCTGTACTCGTGTACATCTTCCGTCCCCGTACCTCTGACTTGTATTGCTGGACAAATATTGTAATGTGCACGGCTAAATAGACCCACTAGCCCTTGGCTAACGGGTCGGACCCTTTAGTCGACTGGTTAACATAGTCGCCCGTGGTGCGGGAGACCCGTGTTCGCGTCCCGGCTGCGACAGTTCCCGGCTGCCCATTGAATTCGCTACAATAACGATTCATCATCAGTGTTGTTCTGAGAGCTGTTTAGTAAGGGTGCATTCAGATGGCAGTTTTGTACCTTGCATGTGCGACTGCTTTTCATTTATTTCAGTGAAACAATGAGCCTTGCGTCTCCTTTGCCTAACTTCTCATGTTTTTTTTTTTAATTTGCATGCTCCAAGAAGAGGCGTTGAAAATATTTTAACTTTTTTAAACTGACACTTAGGGCGCCTTGTGCTTCCTCTGTCATTCTATCCAATCCTCTCTGGAGCTGGTCCTTGTGTGACATGACCAAGCGGGTTCATCAAAATGGAGGAGAAGCTCATTTTAGCTGTGTATGAACACCGTGGCATATATGATCTTAAAAAGCTGCATTATCATAATTTGTAATGCAAAAGGGAAGGCCTGGTTGCTTGTCAGTCGCTGGTTGTTGGTCACCGGTCCGGCCCCTTCCTCAAGGGGATGGGGCGTCCGGGTGGCGTGGCGGTCTATTCCATTGCCTACCATCACGGGGATCGGTGATTCGAATCCCCTGTTACCTCCGGCTTGGTCGGGCATCCCTACAGACACAATTGGCCATGTCTGTGGGTGGGAAGCCGCATGTAGGTATGTGCCCAGGTGCCCTGGTTGCTGCGCTAGCGCCTCCTCTGGTTGGTCAGGGCGCCTGTTCAGGGCGGAATAGGGGGAACTGGGGGGAATAGCGTGATTCTCCCACATGCTACGTCCCTCTGGCGAAACTCCTCACTGTCAGGTGAAAAGAAGTGGCTGGCTACTCCACATGTATTGGAGGAGGCATGTGATAGTCTGCAGCCCTCCCTGGATTGGCAGAGGGGGTGGAGCAGTGACCATGATGGCTCAGAAGAGTGGGGTAATTGGCCATGGTACAATGGAGTGGAAAAGGGGGGGGACAAGGGGACCACGCAGATCAGGTATACCTTCTGCTTTTAAGCATGCTAGCAAAATCCACCAACTGAGTGCCGCTTCTAACGCTGCTTTCCCACCAAAAGAAGTAATGCTACCATGTAACTGAAGCAGCAGCACAGCTTCATACCAACAAGTTCATCTGACGACACCATCAGCCTATACAGCATTAGCACTGGCATTAAGCAACAACAACTCGGTGTTTTCAAAACAAATTGAAAACTTACCACAGAATTCATATACTTTGCTGACCTGTCACTATGCTAATTCCTTCTTATTTCAGTTGCTGAATGATAACAAAGTAGTATAATACAACTCGGGGTGGGGGGACAACACGATTCAATACATCCTCCATTTTGGCTTCTCTTCTTCAGTCTCGACTGGGGGGGGGGCATGTGATACTGAATAAAAATGTTTGACTGACACTCTGTTGCTTCAGACCTTGGTTCAAAGTCAAAAACAATGGTTTGAATGGCTAAGCTTACGTGCCAAACATTTATCTGTTGTTAGCCAAGCTGTCATTAGCACACCATGTACAGAACTATCTTGTGCTGTAACTCATGATGCAACACATAAAATGCGCTGTAAAAAGCATTTAGATTGTAAACTGTGTGTAAATGACCATGCTGTACTCACGAAGATCACTCTGATGAATCGGGTGCAGTAAAGGGATTTCCCGTGTTTGTACCCATCTAGAGAACTCCTTGCTGCGGTATCCCAGTGAGGACAAGGGCCAGGGGGAGGAGTACCTGATGGGACGAAGTTTGAACCAGAGTAGGAAGAGGAGTGAAAAGGGAGGCAGTCCTACCCACTATACACTTGTCCCTGCCCTACAGATGGAAGTATCCCAATCTACATCCAGCTCTGACTCCGCCTCACTGTACCATGTAAGTCCATTGGCAATACATATATGAAAATCTAATTTATTATGATGAGGTAGAGTTGAAGATGGAAACTAAACAAGCAGCACTGGGTCACTCTGCATCTAGTGGCTTTCAGATGTTTATTAGAATCTCAGGGGGCAACTGATTTGCAATCAGGTTAAAAAAAAATCTGACATGACTGAAAAAAGAGAAGAAAACCCGCTGCCTCTCATTTCGCAGGTGTTTGAACGGTCATCACTGCTCTCACGGTCAAAGAAGAAAAGTAAAGGTAAGGTGCATTTCTCTGAGCACTTTCTTTTCCTGAAACAGCAAGATATGAAAGCCACATCATAAAATAAATATTTTGACTCCTAGTCTCACTTCTGACCATTTATTATCCCATGCAGCTGGAAGCCCGCTGTCTTCAATCAGCAAGCGGCGCATTTCCTGTAAGGATTTGGGCCAGGCAGACTGTGAGGGCTGGCTGTGGAAAAAGAAAGACGCTAAAAGCTATTTCTCACAGAGATGGAAGAAGTACTGGTTCATCCTGAAAGACACCTGCCTGTACTGGTACATGAATGAGGAGGTGAGTATGTGTCAAACTGAAGTATTGGTTTCTCAGTTGGAAAAAGAGGGCACAAAGCAGTTTGTAAATCTGTGGCTATCATAGTTCAGAAGTTTTGTCTGCATCAGAATGCATGAGAGTCTGACTGATTAAAGCTCATCATATTTCTCACAGGACGAAAAGGCAGAGGGCTTTGTAAACCTCCCAGAGTTCAAGATTGATCGTGCCACAGAAAGCAAAAGGAAGTTGTGAGTGCTGACTTGATCTAATGTTTACTAAGAGGTTGTAATACTGGGTACTAGTTTCCCAAAGTGAAGAAAATGTTTTTCAATACTCTTCCTGAAGAAGACACTCATTTCACATTACTTGTGGAGCTAGAATGTTGTGAATAGTCCATATATAGGTAATCCTATGAGATCCTACTTTTGCCAGGTAAAAACTGCCTGTCTTAACTGTACAAAATATATTATTAACAATAAACACTGGACTGATAAACAGAATGCATTTGAATTGTGAACTACCTAATAACCTTGAGAGCAGGATAAGCGATTCAGAGAATGGATGGATGAATTTCCCCAAGGGGATTAATAAAGGAAACTTAATTAATTTAGAAGTAATGTATACGTGGTAGTACAAGTTGGTAAATAATATAGGGACAATAATTTGTAAGTCATGAAATGAGAATGGCTCTTAACTTTTTGATGGGAATGGATAATTTCATGTTTATTATGTCCTTCTAACTAAAACAAAGACTTCTAACATGACCTAAATTTCCACGGCTGATAATTTGGATAGAATTTGGAGACAATATAGAAAGCATAGAGATAACGTTGCACAACTAGCTCGTCTGCATGAACACGAGTCACCTGAGGGCTTTGTGAGTTGTAGTTGGTATCTGCGTGAGTTGTGATAAAACAATTAAAGAAAGCCAATCATTTTCTTCTTATTCAACAAATTGTCTGGTAGTATGCTCCAGTAATATACCTTTTAATATCTTTCAGTGCATTCAAGGCTTGTCATCCAAAAATAAAGAGCTTCTACTTCGCAGCAGAAAATGTCGACGACATGGTTCGGTAAGTTGATGGGGCGGAGTTGCCATTAGTTGCTGGTGTTTAGTGTAACCTGAGGGTGAGACACAGTGCATGCTGGGACAGGGCTAGTGTCACGACCAAGTGAGCTGATGTGACATGCATTGACATGAGATATCTGTAAAGATGTTGGAGTGCCACCTCGTTGGTGTTACAGCTGATGTCCTCCTCAGGTGGCTGAGCCGTCTCACCATGGCCGTGGCTGGCTATTCGGATCAGGACAGGATTCAACAGGACCAAGGTGAGAATGGGCATGGGTAAATGTCCCTCACAGCACTTCAACAGATGATGCATCCCCTCAAAGGGCCCTCAGAAGAAGACTGCAGGAAATCTTTAAAACCTTGTAACAGGACGTCTCGGCGTTACTTTTAGTGTGTTCTAGAGTCAAACTTGACTCATTTATGAGAAATAATTGTAGAGTTCTGTCATCTAGTCTGCACTTGATGGTATTCAAATTTGCTTCAGCTGACTCACAACTGGTATTTTAACTGTCCTTTGAACCTGTTAACACCTTAAACTGTGATGCCATGCCATATCCAGAGCTATGTGCACCATCACTTGTAATTTCAAACAGGAATCTCCCAATGAGCCGATTTATTTTGTTGTCTGTTTTTTTTCTTTGTAATATTAAAAGCACTACTCCTTTATTACTATATAATGATTGCCGAGTTGCTGAGGCCCTATCCTTCCATATTTATGACACTGTCACTGATGATTAAACATCTTTTATTCACACCAGATTACTGGAGCGAGAGTGATCATGAGGACATGGATTTGCCTTCAATGCTGAAACAGGACAGTCCACCACCTCCTTATGACACCTACCCCAGACCCTCTTCAGTGAGTCTCTGTTTGCCACCGTTTCAATAGATAGTAATGAACCTCTTGCTGTTATAGTCTTATACTTCCATTGCTGTTTTGTGCCAATGGTCTCATGTGTTAAGGTGAGTCCCTACCTGGAGCCCAAACGTGGCCATCTCTCCTCCTCTGAGACGTTTCAGTCACGCTCCTCTCACGACGAGTACCACCCCGAGCTTCAGGAAGGCAGCAACAATGATGGAGTCTCCCCTGGCCCGAAGTCCGGCAGCCATCGCAACTCGTGGCAGAACCTAGTAGAGACACCCTTGGCCAATACAAGGTTGCACTACCTGCAGACACTTCCTGTGGAGGGTGCTCTACTCCATGATGACAGAGGGCCGCTGCCTGTAGAATATCGCAGGCAGTCCACGCTACCTACACAACGCAGCCTGCTGCTGCAAGACCAATATGGACCTTTGCCTGTGCCCCTCAACCCCAGTGTCACTGCAGAGACTGGTGGGAAACCCCGCAGCTTCACTCTACCGCGGGACAGCGGGCTTCATGCCATCTTGGCAGCTGCTGCTGGTTCATCGGAGCACAGAGAGCCCCAGCACCATCGCTTCAACCAGGCCAGAGACATAGGTGAGACACCAAAAAACAAAAACAAAAAACTTAACACATTTTCACATCTTCTGCCACAGCAGGGGTCATAATGAATTGGTTTTGAGAAGGCGAGGTTGCTATAAGACATTGGCCGGACCCAGTAAGCATCAGATGTTGAATTCTCACCGATGATTGCTGCATTATTGGTTTTCGTTTCGAAGCCTCCCCCAATAGACCCGTGGGACAGTCCTTTAAGTATGGTGAAATTTAGTGTCCTAATTGACACTGATTTTTCTTGGCAGTCCAAGAGCTCTTTCGCGCCCTCTCCTCCCCCCCTCTCTCTCTTTCTTTCTCCCAACGTCTGTCTGCCCACCCCCCCCATAGAGATGTCACACCCCTTGGCGTGGTTTGGTGGTTGAGGCAAGTAGGAATCCTTTCAGACCACATCAATGTTAAATTCTCAACAGGACAAAGAAATATGCCCGAAGGCCTGTTCTCCTTGTCCACGTTTGTCTGTTTCTCTACCATCCACTTTCTCCACTACTGTCTTTAAAGACCAAGACAGGGCACAAAAACAGACGGCAAATATGAAATTATACACTTTAAAGAGCAGCCCGAAAGCTGCATAACCAACCACCTTGCAAAACGCATTGTGATCAACATGCAACGACAACAGATCAGCGTTTCTCGATTTCTGGTGCAATGTAGGAATTGTACCAATAGGTGGCAGTGTTGAAAACGAACAGATAAGGGGTATTCGGGGCCAGCCGCGTCCAATCTTTGCTTTCTCTTTGCAGTCTATGGCATTTGGTGAAGAAGAATATATTTATATTGAATGAATGGGAGATGTGACCTCAAAAACCGAACCGTAAAATAAATGGAGTGTTTGTTTTCTGTTTCTGATTGTGTGTCCTTGCTAGAATCGGAGCGAGACAGGAGGCTCCAGGCAGACTCATTAGGTGACCTGTATCGGGCACTGGAGCAGGCCAGCCTGTCCTCGCTAGCAGACCAGAGGCCAGGCACCCGTCTGGAGTACAAGCGCTCATTTGTCCGTCGTGTTAATGACCCACTGCTCAATGAAAAATTACACCGCCTTCGAATCCTACACAACACGCTTCAGGTATGATAATAACAGTTATTCTATACGCTACTTTATGTCCACGTTTTCAGATCCTTTCCATTTTTTGTGAAGTTGTGTGTGTGTGTGTGTGTGCTTGTCAACCATTTTGTTATAAATAATTTATACTTTCAACTCCCTACAGAATGTTCCTCTGCAAGGCACAGACCCTTCGTTAAGTTTCCTGGGCTAGCCTGACGACCGGTCTTTTGATAGAAACTGAACAGCATTACAATGACCTGTGTCTCGCTCAGCTGGGACCGCATTCCCATGGGTGAGAGATACCAGGAACCCTTTTTATATATGGCTCTCCAAGCCCAGCTCCTCTTCATGCTCCTTCAGCCTTGCTCGCTCTGCAAAAGAACTGGAACCTCCTGTCCCTTTTCCGTTCAGATCTAATCACTAATCACTTTTTCAGGGGAGAGCAATTGCAGGAGCTGAGAAACGATTTGTTTTCTGGTAAAGTAATCTGTCGTAGACCCGCTGAATTTCACGAATGGTGGATGAGCACTTGGAATCCATCTGAATTTTGAAAGCACTGTTGGAGAGCCCTGTAAGTCACTGCACACTCGCATGGCCGACCCCCCCCCCCCGATTCTGTAAAGTGTTGGTGTAATTTTCTAAACATTATGCTGGAGTTGTGTGCAGCCTCTCAATAAGTCTTGGTCTTACAATGAATGCAAAGCAATGGTATTTTGTATGTCTGTAAAAGTTTGTGATGCATGTATGCTTATTGAGTCTGTCTGTTCCATGAGTGTACAGGATGTTAAGTATATATTTAATATAAAATGTAATACAATGACAGTGACTACACAGTTTTTTGGGTGTAAATGTAAATCAAGTGCTGTGCCTCAGTGATTGTGAATGTACACTGTACTATTCCAAGACAAGTGGAAAATAACCAACATTGGCAGCAAGTTATCCCTCAAAACTGAGGCACAGAAACATAAAGACTGGCAATAATTAACTAAAATTGTAAATTCTAAAGGAACAATCAGAATACTTGTCTATTTTTGTATGCATGCCATTTAGCTGAATGTTTTTAAATGGGTTTTTATTCCTAAGTGTGTGTGGTCTCAATACTACCAGTGTCCACCTTCCACATTGTGTTTCTAACAATAATTTCGCATTGTATTGCAGGAATTGATTTTTTTTTTAAAGTGGTCTTCACTGAAGATAAATAACTGCACATAATATGTTCAATGGACGAGCATGCCTTTTAAAGCTACATCAGATTCCCTTTGCCATTTGAAAATTACTAAAGTTGCACAAGTGTGCCATACTGTTGCTACTTTACTTTTTATTAAATTAACTATGGCATGGTCATGCTCAAGCCCCCTCCCTTAAAGTTATGAGTCTTTACAGTCACAGTTTTTGGCAATCGGAGATTTAGCAGGGCACCCCAACAAGGATGCATGAACAACTTGGAGCATTCTCTGTATCTAGCCCTGTGCTCACACCAAAAGTGTCACGAGCAACAAAAGCAGCTGGCAGTCATTCGTCTTCGATGAAAGCTGGCAACAAGGAGCAGTGGGCAGCGCGACACCAGTGCCCAGGCCCCAGAGCATGGATTTGAAACTGAGCTGAGGTTAACTTAACGCAAATAAGCAATAGCACACTGAAGCAGAAACCAACTGGATATCTCTATGATATCTCTACTACAAACTTGATAGGCTTCTGGGCACAACTGAACGTGATGTCTGCAGCACAGCCTGAATGACCCCCCCCTGCAAGGGGCGACGGCTGCTGGAGAGCTGGCAGCTAGCAGCTAGCAGCTAGCTTTCGGGATGACTGCTGGCTTTCATGATGCTTTTGGTGTGAGCCCAGGGAAATAAAAACCAAACAGATGTAAATGCAATAAACATGCACTCAACAAACCCTGGCATTGGCATTCATTCAGCAAGCAGATGCCAATGGCAGCCTTGAAATAAATGTCATTTGTGTGATTATTCAGCAGGGAACCACATAAAAGAAAGAAAAAAAATCTCATGTACAAATAAAACAAACCACAGACTTATCCCCAGTGCACAAACACACACAGTATAACAGTATGCCAAAAGAAATCTCCAAGATAGTGAGTAAATGGGTAAGGCTCAAACAGGTATGTTTTTTTAATTTACTGTCACCGTATGTTTCAGATGCAGGAGGCTCATAAAAACCATACAAATCTTGCTCAGTGTTGTCAGGAAGTTCAAACCAGATAAGAAAAAACCTAAACTTTGAATCAAATCACATCAGATTTTACAGACTCGGCCCTGGTCGCGACACTGTAAATGTGAGTCTGGCTTAGAGACTTGGCACGTCGCTCTCTCTCTCTCTCTCTCTCTCTCTCTCGCTCTCTCTCTCTCTCTCTCTCTCTCTCTCTCCAATCTACACACTATGGCCCCCCAGTGCCTTGTTAAAATTAAGGTTGTAACTGCATAAAAATATGATACAGTTAGAGCCTCTAATGCAAAATACATACAAACAGAAGACATAAAGTCAACCAAAAATGTATAGAAAGTGCTCTTTATGGACTAAACCCAGTTTCTTTTTCATTTCAGTTTCATTCATGTTCAAGTGATGCATAACTGCAAGCTCTGTAAACATATGAAATATTTAGTTTGTGCTATATGATATAAAACATTCACATAGACTTAAAATGTGAGGAAAATGCTGTTTAATATTCCCTTTTTTTCTTTTCTTTTTTTTTTAGTTTCACGCAGTGTTTAAGATCATGACATGAATGACATGGAAGAGGAGTAGGAAACACGATAACACATGATTCAAGTCACAAGTTCTTCAAAACCATAAAAGGGCTGAGTGCAAAATATGAGCTCACCTCGCCACATCCTGAGGATGCACAACGTATCGAACATGTTAATATCTAAAGATGTATATGTCAGTCCATTCACAGACAGTAAATGCTCCAAATCCTGCCCCCATTGCAAGCAGTAAATTATCCTGTTTGGTTTGTGGGATAGCAAGTATGACTGGATACCATGACGGAAGGAGAGGAGGGAGAGACGTGTAGCTCCAGAGGCATTAGTCTTTACCACACACCGTCTCTGGACACAGTCTGTCATCCATCATGCCCACTTCACCCCTGGCTGCTGCGCCGGTGCTACTTTATTCTTGTGTTGGAAAAGGTTCAACAGCGGCACTCGTATGGCTTGAATGCTCAAACCATAGATAGCTGGATTAAGAATGGGAGGAAATATTAGAAAGTACAGAGACAAAAACACCTTTGTTTTATAAGGCAAATGACTCAAGTTGAACCTGCTCTGTGCTATCTCAAAAAAGCAGCCGATGGAGTAGTTGATAACTGCCAGCAGGTGCGGGGTGCACGTGCGAAGAGCTTTGAGCCTCGATTCTTTGGAAGACAATGCACATATCCTCAGGATTTGTATGTACGAGTAAAGGACCATGATGAGCTGAGGACAGGCATATACAACTACAGATAATAAGCCCACTATGTTAACCATGGATGTATCACTGCAGGAGAGTTTTACTAGAGAGTAATTGACACAGTATAACTTATCTAAAGTTTTCTCACAAAACTGCAAGTTGAGAGTTAGAATAAAAACAATAAGAAATGCCACTAAGGGGTAAAGCCAGGTAAAAATAATGAGTCTGTACACCCTGCTCAGTGGCATGACAGCTTGGTACTGCAGCGGATAACAAATGGCAACATATCTATCGTAACTCATCGCTGCAAGAATGGTAAATTCCACAATGGCATATGTATGTATAGTATAGATCTGTGCTTGACAGCATGGTAGCGATAGCTCATGGGAATGTGAAAATATATTACTCAGCAGTGCCGGTAATAGCGCAGTGCTCCCATATAGACCATTTGCTGCCAAGTTCCCCACCAAGAAATACATTGGCTCATGCAATGTTTTTTTGACGCAGATCACCCCCATCAATGCCAAGCTCTCCATAATAATGGTAATGTATAAAATGAGAAAAACTGAGAAGTATACAGGCTTTAGGTCGTCCATTCCGTAGTAGGCAGACAGAAGAATAACTGTTACTGCAGATGAGTTTGCCATGTTGAGGTCAATTTATCCATGCCTGCGAGAAACAATTTTTGTTATTGACAATATACCTTGGTTTATTTTGTTTTGCATAAAAAGAAAAATGACTTTTACCTTTGTCTAACGATCCCACCCTCACACAGTGAGCTACCAAGCTTTTATACTGTTTATTTTATCTCATCTGGGACAGAAAGTCATGTGACTTCCTCCATGGGGACGGTGTTCGCCACCTGGATACTGCTTGGCATCCTCCTCATCATATTTTTTTCTCATCCATATCCTGTTTCAATGTCCTTCTCTCACTCTGATGTGTGACTAATGTTTTTTTCTTGTCAAGTCAAGTCAAGTAAAGTCAGTTTTATTTGTATAGCCCAGTATCACAAATTACAAATTTGCCTCAAGGGGCTCTTCTCCTGTGTATGTGAATGGTGTGATGTGAGTCTCCCTGTGTGCATCTGTAGTCTGTTCTCCTGTCAGGTCTACATGGTGATGGTGGTCGTGTGACTCAGATCCTGGGCTGTCCCGGGTGGCGTCTGGACACTGCTTGGCATCCTCCTCATCATATTCTGCATATATCTTATAATTCCATAATAATTCTGCTATCCTCTTTCAATGTTGTATTCTGTACATTGTGTAAACACAGCATCGTCCATCTTGGGAGAGAGATCCTCCCCTGTTGCTCTCCCTGAGTTTTCCCATTTTTTCTCCCTGTTAAAGGTTTTTTTTTTTTTTTTTTAGGGAGTTGTTCCTTATCCGATGCGACGGTCTAAGGACAGGATGTTGTGTTGCTGTAAATCCCCTTGAGGCAAATTTGTAATTTGTGATAATGGGCTACACAAATAAAATTGACTTGACTTGACTCTTTCACACATCATCCCAAACCCTTGACAGGGAGCGCTCACACACAGTATTCATGGTGAAGGAGACACGACATGGTTGATGTTGGGGAACATACACTACCGTTCAAAAGTTTGGGATCACCCAAACAATTTTGTGTTTTCCATGAAAAGTCACACTTATTCACCACCATATGTTGTGAAATGAATAGAAAATAGAGTCAAGACATTGACAAGGTTAGAAATAATGATTTGTATTTGAAATAAGATTTTTTTTACATCAAACTTTGCTTTCGTCAAAGAATCCTCCATTTGCAGCAATTACAGCATTATTGCAGACCTTTGGCATTCTAGCTGTTAATTTGTTGAGGTAATCTGGAGAAATTGCACCCCACGCTTCCAGAAGCAGCTCCCACAAGTTGGATTGGTTGGATGGGCACTTCTTGCGTACCATACGGTCAAGCTGCTCCCACAACAGCTCAATGGGGTTCAGATCTGGTGACTGCGCTGGCCACTCCATTACCGATAGAATACCAGCTGCCTGCTTCTGCTCTAAATAGTTCTTGCACAATTTGGAGGTGTGTTTAGGGTCATTGTCCTGTTGTAGGATGAAATTGGCTCCAATCAAGCGCTGTCCACTGGGTATGGCATGGCGTTGCAAAATGGAGTGATAGCCTTCCTTATTCAGAATCCCTTTTACCCTGTACAAATCTCCCACCTTACCAGCACCAAAGCAACCCCAGACCATCACATTACCTCCACCATGCTTAACAGATGGCGTCAGGCATTCTTCCAGCATCTTTTCATTTGTTCTGCGTCTCACAAACGTTCTTCTTTGTGATCCAAACACCTCAAACTTGGATTCATCCGTCCACAACACTTTTTTCCAGTCTTCCTCTGTCCAATGTCTGTGTTCTTTTGCCCATCTTAATCTTTTTCTTTTATTGGTCAGTCTCAGATATGGCTTTTTCTTTGCCACTCTGCCCTGAAGCCCAGAATCCCGCAGCCGCCTCTTCACTGTAGATGTTGACACTGGTGTTTTGCGGGTACTATTTAATGAAGATGCCAGTTGGGGACCTGTGAGGCGTCTGTTTCTCAAACTAGAGACTCTAATGTACTTATCTTCTTGCTCAGTTGTGCAACGCGGCCTCCCACTTCTTTTTCTACTCTGGTTAGAGCCTGTTTGTGCTGTCCTCTGAAGGGAGTAGTACACACCGGTGTAGGAAATCTTCAATTTCTTAGCAATTTCTCGCATGGAATAGCCTTCATTTCTAAGAACAAGAATAGACTGTCGAGTTTCAGATGAAAGTTCTCTTTTTCTGGCCATTTTGAGCGTTTAATTGACCCCACAAATGTGATGCTCCAGAAACTCAATCTGCTCAAAGGAAGGTCAGTTTTGTAGCTTCTGTACCGAGCTAAACTGTTTTCAGATGTGTGAACATGATTGCACAAGGGTTTTCTAATCATCAATTAGCCTTCTGAGCCAATGAGCAAACACATTGTACCATTAGAACACTGGAGTGATAGTTGCTTGAAATGGGCCTCTATACACCTATGTAGATATTGCACCAAAAACCAGACATTTGCAGCTAGAATAGTCATTTACCACATTAGCAATGTATAGAGTGTATTTCTTTAAAGTTAAGACTAGTTTAAAGTTATCTTCATTGAAAAGTACAGTGCTTTTCCTTCAAAAATATGGACATTTCAATGTGATCCCAAACTTTTGAACGGTAGTGTAGATTGATGTGATTTGTTGCGAAAAGCACAAGAACAAGCATATATAGCAATGACACATTGCTTTTGTATATTTCAGTTACAAAATGCACCTTGTTATGACATGGCAGGTCAGTCTAACAGCTGTGGAGAAAGGGCAAAAAGAAGTGACGTTTCACAAAGCAATTTTAGGAAAAAAATTCATTTTCGAATTGCTTAATTGGAAAATAAATATCAAGTTAACAGCATTATATATGCAGCATTTCAGAAAACGCAAAATTAGGATACGGCAATGATTGACAAAATCACTTCAGAGTTTCCAAATCCAACTTGCTTGAATGGGAAACTCGACAACATTTCACACCGCACAGTTCACAAAACAATTTAACAAAAGAGCAAACAAAGGATAGGTAAAATCAATCAATCAATCAATCAATCAATCAATCAACCAATCAATCTGCATTTTGTAGTGCTTTTCTAGCTGCAACAACCAAGTCCTGCAGATGCTCATTTGACATCTTCAATGTCACTTGGGCGAAAAGGAAGTGGGATATATATTACAGCAAATGTCTGTGAATGTTCTCATTCATCCAGGTCATGGTTATCCAAAGGAGTTGAATCAAGTGCAACTGGACTTGGTATATATCCGTGAATTTTCACGATATATACCAAGTCCAGTTGCACTTGATTCAACTCCTTTGGATATTACAGCAAATGATTTGCACAAGACCCTTAATGACTTATCTTTCCCAGCTAAGTAGCAGTTATAGATAATGAAAAATTGAACAAATTGAATGAATGAATTTTCTTTCACTAAACTGTCCTCTGGGTTGCAGTGGCACCTGCAGAAAATATTTAGTGAGGGGGGGGCAGATGAGCCTAGTGAAAATCCGGGGGGGGGGGGGTAGCACATTGTACAACAAATTGCTGCATTTTCTTTAATAAAATATTGTTTAAAAAAAGTTTATACAGCATGGAGGAATATCAGGGTACGCATGTGAATACAAAGCTAAAGATGCTATACTATAGTACTATAGTGTAGCCTATAATAAATCACATACCTTTTAATTCCTTGGCTGATCTCATGTGAATTTCAGATGGTTTTCGCATGAGATCAGCCAAGGAATCATGAATTAGCCCCTCAAATTCCAATTTGAACGCATCATCAGCAATAAGTCAATGGTGTGGGTTGCTTAAACATAAATATGAATTATTAGCCAATAACAAAGGCTTCATTTATGTCCAGTACATCATATTTTATATCATTTACAAGTGTCTTCCATTCTTTGAATCATAGCCTTGAACAGAAATTGTATTTCAAAATTCGAGATCCTAGGTGGCCAAAAATTCTACGAGTTCCAATAATTCCAGGTGTATTTGTATAGAATAAAATAGTGAATTATGGATGCAAAAATATCTGACCTAAAGTTCTGATGCAATTACAAAACACACATCAGATTTCTTATTCAATTTCTTTATTATTTTTATCATTTCAATGATTTGTGCAATTCAATAATAACCAACATGGCATTCAATTTCCATAATTTTATCTCCAAAAAAGAAAAAAAAAAAGTCATTAGAATGAATGGGGCTTGTCAGGTGGAGGGGGGTGGGGGTGGGTGGGCAGTAATTTTAGCACTGTGATCACCCCCCCCGGCTACCCCATGGGGGCGCCATTGCTTGGTTGGTTCATAGACCAGCAAAGAGGTGATTAACAGTGTGTGACAGATAGAGATTTATTAAATTGTAGATTTCAACTGTAGTGAAGACAGATTTGTTTTTAAATTGTAGATTTAAACTACAGTGAAATCAGTGCATTGTGCTTAGGACAGCTCAGAATTGGATATAGCTCATGTCAACTTAAGATGAATTACTGTATAGTGTCCCTGCACTACAAGCAATAGGCCAGACGGAAGTACTCTGAAAATAGTAGCTGTATGGCTAATTTTCCAGACAATACAAAAATAAAATAATTTCATGTCATTTCACAGGGCTAACCATATGACCTCCGATCATGAAGTCAGAAAGTTGCCTTTGTGGCCTTCTATATATTATGAATGGCTAAGCTAAGCTATCAGCTCCTCAGCTAATAGCAATGTGTAATACTCACCATTAACTGCCCTTGTAGCATTGCAGTCATAGGCGGGGCTTTTCTGTATGACAAAATCAGGATTAAATTCATTGTCCTTAAACCTATAAACCTGTTTGTGGTCAATGTTGGGCTGCATAACCAGAATTTAGTAATCAGTTGGGTGATAACCTCTCCTTGCCATTATTTCATCACTGTTTCATCACATAATGTTAGCAAACTTTCTTCTCTGTCCTATTCTCCAGGTATTTTTCACCAGCCCAGTATGGCCTGTGTCTCATTACTGAAGAGCTCTTAATTGCTTCCTATGGGATGGAAAACAGTGTAAATCACTGACCATTAATAAACATGTTTATCTGTTTGCCAGTTGCATGGAGCAGGTACTTCTTCCCTCCGCTGATTCCCAAAAGGGAGCGATAAGGAATTTCAGAAAGTCAAAGCAGATTGCATGTTAAAACCTTAATTTAAAGAATTATCCTGTATTCATATTATTAGCATAATCAATATGATCACGGCCAGATTAACAAGCCACAGAGCCTTGGTGCAGGTGGGATAGGGGCTTTTCCCCACCTAAACCCCAGCCCACCCAAACCCCAAACACACGGCTAACCTTATACTGAACCATAATCTACAAACAATTTCTTGTGATTTTTGAATAACCTGTCAGAAATCTAGCTGCAGGTTACATTGTGTTGACAGTTGCTCTAGTTGGGGCCTCCATAGCTATATATGTTGTGTCTCAAACATGCACATAAATAAAAACTTGAACTTGGGGCCACTGCATTAGTAGAAAATGTGGCTTTGACCCCTACATAAATTGGAAATAGCTGGGCACTGACAAAAAAACAAAAGCAAAACATACCTGAGCCCAAGTTTCAGCTATTGATGCATCTTTTTGTAAAAGCCTTCTATGAGTTTGTCATATCTGCTTGTTAGCCACAATAATATTGCTTCTTCAAGCTTGCAGCTACCTTGGGGGCTGCTGTGGTGATAATGCAAAAACATTATTAACCATGTAATTTTAAGTCCTACCCAACAATAACCATTAGAGCAAGTCAATCAGAATAGACATCGTAACAGGCACATGTGCAATATTCACATGGCAAAGAATGCAAGATAAGACAAATTGGGGCCATCAGACATGTTAGGTACGCCTCTAAAATCACCATAATTATTGCTAAAGTAATATATTCGTTGCAAATGGAGCTTTGAAAGGTAAAAGATGTACGTGTCTGGTAAAAGATTATGTAATTCCTTTCGGTCTTCATTATTGCAATACATATTGCAAAAAAAAATCACAACATTGGGCCTTTTTCAATATCTTTCAACTCAAGTTACCATTTTTCAGCTTTTATTTGACAACACAGTGGAGATAAACAGGAAACAGGGTGAAGAGAGCTGGGGAAGACATGCAGCAAAGGTCCCAAATAACCAGCTTTGAATCCAGGACACGGGGAACAGGCCTGAGTCTACATGGTATGTTTTTGACTGACAGAGCGACCAGGATGCCACAGATATTTCAGATGGAGCCTCGCTGTAAAGGCATCATCAGTGGCTTTACATCCAGCAGAAATACCCTATTCCCTCAGACCCATACTACTTTTGACAACAGTAATAATCCATGTAGCCCCTTGAAATGCATTCTGATGCAAACAGCCTATTATGCAAGCTTGACAGAAAATATAACAAGTGTCATATGATCCAATTATATCACATGTGAAGCAGTTCTACTGAATGTAAATGACAAGAATACTATGTAGAATGGTGGGCAAATGGACACCCCTGGACAAGCTACATGTTTGTTGAATCTCTCCGTGAAAATAAGTTAACGCAATCTCTTCCTGTTATATTCTGTTATATTTAGCTTTGTACCCTTTTTTTGATGAAAAATGACTGGAAGACAATCAGGTTAAAGCAAAATTGTCATCGTCAATTTTAACTGGTTGGTCATTGTCAGCCATCTCAAGGTACCAGAAGTTTTTGGATAGATTATGTATTTGAGATGTTTTCATTTAAATCATGCAAAAACCATACGTTGCAATTATTTCAAGACATGAAACCCACAGTCATCCAGAATTTTGATGTCTTATTTTCTACTATTCAAACTATTTGTTTCATTGGAATGTTTATCTGAAATTTTAGCCTCAATCCCAATCATCTATTCAGTGAGATCTTGCAGTTCAAGATGCCCCCTATACTTGTGCAGAGAGCTGATTATGCTCTGACACCATGGAAAACATTGAGGAAATGTGTGTCAGCTTGCCCACGCTTTTTCTGTTTTGTTAGTATGCAGCACTGCCACAGAGTAAGTCTGGTGCTACAAGGACCCACAAGAAATGAATCTAGAAGTAGACATTACTGCAGACTGTAAAATATAAAGAATCTAATACTTTATTATCTAAAAAAACACCCAGTTGTTTTATGTTTGCACAGGGAACAGATTAGGTCTCAGGATAGGAATATTTTGTTAACTGAGAAAAAAAAAAGGAGTTGGTCCTAAATAAAACTGAAAAGGAACTGGACTCTAAATAGCAGGCATAGCACTAGACTCCTGGTGTGAAAAATGCAAACCTAAATGTATGATTTTTAAAATGCACTGTGTTAGAAGTGATAGGGGTTATATTTGCCTTTTCCCCTTCATTTTCTTACTTACTTGGACTGGTTTTCATTGGAAAATGATTGGAGGTGTGGTTAAGCCATGTTTATAAGAGGAGATATGGCAGAAAAGGTGGGAGGAAGACCAGAAAGGAAGGGGGTATTACAAAATACAAAAATCTGTCATAACAAAGAATTGTAAAAAAAAAAGGAACAGAAGGGAGGAGATCGTCATAACAAGATTAAGATTGGATCACACAGGATTAAATGGCACTTTATTTATAATGGGGAAAAGGGACAGTGATAAGTATGAGAACTGTGGCGTTAAAGAAAATGCAGAACATGTAATATTACATTGCAACATGTGTGAAGTGGAAAGAGAAAGGTTACAGGATAAAGTCCGAGAGGTGGGATGGGAGTGAAATCTGATGGGGATACTGGGAACAGAAGGAAAGGGAGAGGCAGGCCCCCGGGAGCACACCCTGGACAGGCCAGGCCGCCAGGCCATCACAGGGCCGAAACACACCTAGGGACAATTTACTATGGCCAATTCATCTGACTTTGGAAGGAAACCAGAGCCCCCGGAGGAAACCCATGCAGACACGGGGAGAACATGCAAACTCCACACAGAGAACGACCCGGGATGACCCACCAAGGATTGGACTATCCGGGGCTCGAACCCACGGCCTTTTTGCTGTGAGGCGACCGCGCTAACCACTGCGCCGCCGTGCCGCTCTGGGTGGAATTTAATAGGGTAAAATGACATGATGTTACACACTCTTGTACAGTAGATGGCGGTATGCACCTTAAAGTTGTTTGCGATCCGCCAGTAAACCGAGAGAAGGAAAAGAAGAAGAAGGTGCGGGTGCGTCCCCTGGAGTTAATAAAATGGCGGCAGTTTGCATAAATACGCCTCAGGATACGCCACTTTGAACACGCTGTTCAGGACACTAGAAGTTCACACCTTTCCAGCTCAAGACCATCAAACCCTAAACTGAACTAACATACCAAGACGGAGTCCGCCGCTTACGGGAGCTGAGACCCATATGGCCGAGGCCTTGTCGGAGGGACCTGCTACCTGCTTGCCTGTTATCTCGGTAAGCTAGCCCACCTCCCGGCTATTTTAAGTCCTTCTTTCTGTTTCTTTCCTCATTTCCTCTTTTCTACACACTCCAGGTTAAAATTAGTGTTGCGTGTTTAACCCTTAACCCCTAGACCCGACTAGTCCGTAACATAATTTGGGGCGCTCGTCCGTGATTTATTTGAAGATTAAATGCATATTAACGTTCGATAAAACCGGTTAGCGATTAGACGTCAGTAGCGAGTTACATCCAAGCATTCTGTTTGTGAGAAGAGGCACAACTGAGTTGGATTCAGCTCGGAAAAAGCCGTATGTTGCTAGGTTTAGAAGTAGTTGTTGGCTGATAGCTACTTGGTTAATGGTGGCAGGTGTTTTGCTGGTGTGTACTACTGTGTATCGGTTTGTGGTCTTCGAGTAACGTCATGAGCGCTCTGTGTGCGGCCTGTTCATATCAATTTCTGGGAATATAGTGATGAGCTGATGAGCTACCTCTTGTTGCATGTTATGTTTTGTTGGTAAGGCTATTTTGTAATAGTTACTTTAGAGATAATTTTGTTAGAGTCTTGTCTCTTTTGGTTAGCTTTTTTTTGTTGAAAATTTGATAACAATAACTGTGGCAACGTTCAACGTAGAGCAGTTTTGTGGGAGTGATTTTGGGCACAAGGAGTTACGTAAGCTTAAAAAAGATTTGCTTGCAGTAGCTCAATATTGTGAGGTAGACGTCACGCCGAAGACTAAAAAGCCAGAGATTGTGGAGACTGATTTCAGTGTTAAACCTAAAAGATCAACTACATGAAAGAGCAGAATAAGAGAGAGAGAGGGGAGCGGGTGTTTCAGCTTGAGTTAGCAAAGCTGACATTAGAGCAAGAGAAACTTGAAGTGAACAACAGTGAGTTATAACGTAAGCACGAAGCTTGTTTTGATGTTTTCAGCTGTTTGAGACTCATGCCAAAATTTAATCGGGATGATGTGGGCTCTTACTTTGACACTTTTGAGAAAATTGCCAAAGAGCTAGAATGGCTTGAGAATAGGTGGACCATACTTATCCAGAGTGTGCTTGAGGGCAGAGCCCAGAAAGCTTGTGCAGCGTTAAATGCTTCTGACTGCAGACTATGATACTGTGAGGAAGGTGGTTTTGGCAGCCTATGAGGTAGTGCCAGAAGCCTACTGACAGTAGTTCAGGTCTCTGCAGCGAAAATCGAGTGAAACGTTGCTTGATTTGGCTAGGCAACAGGAGGTCGTGTTTGACAGGTGGTTAGCAAGCACTAACACTCAAACCTTTCAAGAGGTGTGGCAACTTATGCTGGTGAAGCCATTCAAAACCAGTTTACCCAGGCATATGGAGATACATCTAAATGAGATGGGCATTACTGAGTCAAGAAAAGCTGCTATCGCAGCAGATTCTTATGAGTTAACTCACAGAGAAGTGCCATGGAAAGGAAAGTTTGACAGACCGGATAGGAGGCAGGCTGCAACTGACAGGCTTGGGAGGCTGTCATGTCAAAATCTACTCCCACCTCTGTTCAGTCTCCAGAGCCAGGGAAAAGATATGAGAAGCTTTATTTTTTCCAAAAGGATGTCATCTGCCATTATTGCAGAAAACCTGGCCATATAAAGTCCAGTTGTCCCGGTCTCAAGAGGAAAAATGGAGATGAGAAAATTATGGGCTTGATTAGCACCCAGACCTTGCTTGGTCCCTGTGAGGTGGACAGTTTGAACCTGTCTTCCTGCCCAAATAGTGAAGGGGTTTGAAGGTTTTGTGTCAAAAGGGGCAGTTTCTGGTGCACCTGATGGCGTAATGGCCCCTATATTAATTTTGATTCACACAGGTGCCACACAGTCCTTAATGGTTCAGGGTGTCATAGACCTACCGCCTGCCACCTATTGAAAAGTTTCTACCCCAGTGAAAGGGGTAGGAGGTGGTTTTGTTAGTGCCCCTCTTCACAAAGTATTTCTGGCCTCTAACATTGTACATGGACCGGTAGTGGTGGGTATTGTTCCTTCCTTGCCAATTGAAGGAGTAACCTTTGTGTTGGGCAATGATTTGGCTGGTACTCAGGTTTGTGTGACACCTGTTGTGAGTGAGACACCTTGTGAGGTCCCTGAGACCATGGCTTTGGAGAGAGAAGATCCTGAGGTGTTTATGGCTGGCTGCTGAAAAGGGAAATTCCAGCGAGCAGGATCCGGTGGGTTGGCTGATTATCTTTTTTTACTAGGCTAGCTGAGGTGTCCCCCTGCTCCCAGTTTTCTCGGGAAGCCCTTCTATCAGAGCAAGGAAAAGATCCTTCTGTAGCTCCATTAAGAGAGACAGCTGATAATGCTGCGGACATGAAAGCTGTGGCTGAAGGTTTCTTTCTCCAAGATGGAGTCTTGTTGAGGAAATGGCGGCCTCATGATCGTCCTGTGAATGGACCGTTATGACTCAGATTGTGTTGCCTGAGCGTTTCAGGAAGGAAGTCCTGCGTTTCGCCCATGAAGTATCCTTGGCAGGTCATTTAGCCATCTGTAAAATGCAAGAGAAAATCAGTAGACATTACTACTGGCCCAAAATGCGTAAAGATGTGGTTTCATACTGTCGTAGCTGTCATGCTTGTCAGATTGTGGGCAAGATTGGAATGGGGCAAGTCACATATTTGGGGCACCCGGTGGGTCAAGGTTCAGTGAGACCAAGGACTGCCAAGGTGCAAGCCATTTTAGACCTGCCTGTTCCGAAAACAAAACGCCAGCTGATGCGCCTTTTGGGCATGTGTGGCTTTTATAAGCAGTTTTTCCCCAACTTCGCAGCTGTGACAACACCACTCACAAACCTATTGAAGAAGGGAGTTAAGTTTAGCTGGTCAGCAGATTGTCAGACAGCTCTGGAAATGGTTAAATCTATTCTAGTTAGTGAACCAGTGCTGGTTGCTCCGGGCTTCTCTGTCCCATTCAAGCTTGCAGTGGATGCTTGTGATGTTGGCGTGGGGGCGGTGGTGCTACAGACCGATGTGTCAAGAATAGACAGGACTGTTGCATATTTCTCTAAGAAACTGAATCACCATCAGAAGCGATATTCCGCCATTGAGAAGGAGGCCCTGGTTCTTGTCCTAGCAGTCCAACACGTTGAGGTGTACCTCTCTAGTGCTGGAGCTGATCTGGTAGGCCTCACTGATCACAACCCACTTACGTTCATGTCAAATTTCAAAATATCCAGTCAGAGAGTGTTCCGTTGGGGTTTAATTTTAGCACTTCACTGTATGTACTGTCTGTGCTCTCATTGGTCAAAGTGGCCTGTGGGCTGATAGAATTTAGCCCAAATGATCAGCAAATCAAGGGGGCGTGCCAAGTCACCTGTCACCACGTAACACAAAGATGAATGAAAGCTGATGCAATTGTGTTTGGGCTGTAAAAAAGTAACCCATTTAGATGTATTTTGTGTTTTTCTTGTGACTGTTTAGTGCTGTTGCTGCTCTTAGGTTCCACCAAAATTTAAAATAATCTGTTCTCTGGTTTGTTTGTTTTTTAACAATAATTTTCTCATCTTTATTGCAAGAGACAGGGAGGGCTTAGCCCAGTACTTTTAAAGGTATTGGGACACCTGGCCATTACACCTACAGGAGCTTTTATGACATCCCATTCTAAACCCATAGGCATTAATATGGAGTTGGTCCCCCCCTTTGCAGCTATAACAGCTTACACTCTTCTGGGAAGGCTTTCCACAAGATTTTGGAGAATGTCTGTGGGAATATTTGTCCATTCATCCAGAAAAGTATTTGTGAGGTCAGGCACTGATGTTGGATGAGAAGACCTGGCTCGCAATCTCTCTTCTAGTTCATCCCGATGGGGTTGAGGTCAGGGCTCTGTGGGCCAGTCAAGTTCTTCCACACCAAACTCACCCAACCAAGTCTTAATGGACCTTGCTTTGTGCACTGGGGCACAGTCATGCTGGAACAGAAAAGGGCCCTCCCCAAACTGTTCCCACAAAGTTGGAAACAGAATTGTCCAAAATGTCTTGGTATGCTGAAGCATTAAGATTTCCCTTCACTGGAACTAAGGGGCCTAGCCCAACCCCTGAAAAGCAGCCCCATATCCCTCCTCCACCAAACTTGACAGTTGGCACAACGCAGTCCAGTCAGGCAGGTAATGTTCTCCTAGCGTCTGCCAAACCCAGACTTGTCCATCAGACTGCCAGACAGAAAAGTGTGATTCATCACTCCACAGAACACGTTTCCATTGCTCCAGAGTCCGGTGGCAGTGTGCTTTACAACCACTCCATCCGACACTTGGCATTGTGCTTGGTGATGTAAGGTTTGCATGCAGCTGCTCAGCCATGGAAACCCATACCATGAAGCTCCCGGCGCACAGTTTGATGTTAATGCCAGAGGAAGTTCAAAACTCTGCAGTTGTTGAGTCAACAGAGCATTGGCGACTTTTAAGCACTATGCGCCTCAGCACTTGTTGACCCTGCTGTGTGACTTCACGTGATCTGCCACTTCGTGGCTGAGTTGCTGTTGTTCCTAAACCTTCCACTTTTCAATAATACCACTTACAGTTGACCGTGGAATATCTAGCAGGGAAAGAATTTCAGGAACTGACTTATTGCAAAGGTGGCATCCTATGACGGTACCATGCTTGAATTCACTGAGCTCTTCAGAACAACCCATTCTTTCACAAATGTTTGTAAATGCGACTGCATGGCTAGCTGCTTGATTTTATACACCTGTGGCAATGAGTCTGAATGAAACACCTGAGTTCAATGATTAAGAGATGTGTCCCAATACTTTTGTCCATATAGCGTGTGTGTGTGTGTGTGTGTGTGTGTGTGTGTGTGTATATATATCCATCCATTATCCTGCTCTCAGGGTCGCGGGGATACTGGAGCCTATTTCAGCAGTCTATGTGAGATGATTTTGTAGTAAAGGAGACTGCGAAAGGTAAAGGGGGAATAATTTTTGAATCGTATTTGCAGAAAGCAAAAGATATTTATTCTGTCCTATGATAATTCCAGCAAAACCCTGGGTTCATAGAGCTATGTGTGTCTAGAGTAACTTTAGAATTTGATCTGCCATGAAAGTATAAACTTGATCTAAAAATGTAAATAACATGAACTGAAAAACATTCTACCATGATGGGCTTTTGGGAAACAAGTGATGAAAGCCATAACTTGCCAATCACAATAATCAAAATGGTCATGAGTCTACTTTGTATTTTGATCCACCTAGGAACCAGTTAAGCAACAGTCAGTCCACAGTGAGACCTCTTTGGATGGTATATTGAGAATAGAGAAAATGAATGAGAGGAAAACGGTAATGACTTCCCATTGGACATCATTGATGTAATACCAGTGACACTGTGTCCAAGAAGTCATGGCCTTCAGTTAGTGCAAAGTGCAGCAATAATCTAAACAGATATACCTCTGAAACTTGTTATAGATTGATATACTATATACATAATTTCCATACTTGTGATCATCTTTTTAAAAAAAAATCTGTTTGAGTTTTGCAATGTTTTTCTAACCACACAAACAATCAAGCATATGCATCCCCTCCCCTCTCTCCCATCCCCAGGTCAAGTCAATTTTAATTGTATAGCCCAATCCAGAACTCTGCTGCTCACCTGCTCACCCACTCCCGTGACCACATCAATGTGGATATGAAAATCCCCCAGGAGGAGAAAGGAAGGTGAGATGGCACATAGCTGGGTCAGAAAATCAGAGAAGTCAGAGAGAAAGGATGACAGCTGCACCATCAGTAGATCCGAGAGTGTGTCTGAGTTGAGGTTGGACTGCCAATCAGTTTTAACCTGTTTCATGGTGTTGAAGCTAGCACAGAGCTAACGTTAGTGCAAGCTAGGTGTCACATACTAGTGCTAGCTGGCTAACGTTAGCTACAGCCAGCACTTTGTTTACGCTGTAAAAGGATATTTTGAGATGACAACTAAATTCACTTACTCGCACATCCATTCGAAGTTGGAGAGTGGTCTCGCCTTCTTGCCAATGGCGTGCACAGTCCTAAACATGTTCTGCATTTTCATGCTGGTCTGCTCAGACATGGCTATTGGCACCTTTACGGAGAATGTTGTGAGGACAGGCTCCGACTGAGCCCGAGAGGCATTCATACAGGTAATGTGACATCTGGAGGTCTCATGTTCCTTGATGTTTTCTACTTTCATTATCTTGTTACCAAAGACAAATGAATTGCTACGGTTTTTGGCATACTGGTGACATACGGAAAAACTCATTATCACGGTCTGTGCATTATACTGCAGCAAGCCTCTCGCGGCTTCTTTATCGTCATACCTCCAGTTTTTACTAAACTTTTTTTACCAACGACTTTCGACTTTTTTTTCGGTTTGGTGGTGATGGTGGCTTCTTCCTCCTCTTCGGGGCATGATTGTGTTTTTGATGGTGGTTTTGCGCCTTCTAAATGTCGCCACATAACTGGTGTTGCTTGCTAACGTTAGTTAAAAGAATAGAGTAGGCTAGTACTGAGTTTGATGGGTGCTGCTGTCGTTCCTCTCGAGTGTGTGTATGTAATGTTACCCGCCAGTAGTGTCTAGCAACATTCTAATGCACTTTGATTGGTTAGTTTCTGTTATTTTTGTTGTTATGTTATTGTTCTAATGCACTTTGGTTAGTTAATTTTTAGGGGTCCAAGCCCCAGGTGGCTGGGAACCCTATTGTTCTGCTCAGATGTTTATTTTTATTTATTTATTTAAAAAAAAAATTCCGTTGGTAAAAGTGGTACTGCAGCCTACACCGTAACAGATTCTACAAAACCCTTTGGAGGGCTGGTACAGAACTTCGCACTTACCCCAGATGCAAAAAATGACACATGTCAACCAGTTGGTGGCGCTATTATGAAGGTCAACACCTTTTGGCATGTAACTCCCAAACCGTACATCAGATATTCAAAAGCATTACATACACAGATTCACTGAGCATAGCTGAATCACGTGGTATAGGCCACGCCCATTTCTACATGTAATTTTATTTCACAAATTTGCGAAAATGGCCAAAACTACTTTTTCGAACTTCTAGGCTGTGCGTTCGATTTACACGAAACTTGGCACACATCATCTACGGTATCTCAAGGCAAAAAGTTATTGAAATAATTTTGATCCGTTGCTCGCTTTTGATTTGACAGATTAATGAACCTTAAATGAAAAACGGTGATTTTCTATGACGGTGCTATAACTCATCAATGCATTGACATATCAACTTGAAATTTTAGATGTATGTCACGTATTGTCAAAAGATCCTAACCCATGAATTGCGTTTCATTTGTCCAGTAGGGGGCGCTATAAATTGGAGAAGTTTATATCTCATAATTGGCACCATGGATTTGGATGAAATTTGGGGTGCACAATCTAGGATCATACTGGAGTTGATACATGCAATTTGGTCATGATTGAAAAAAGTGGATGTGGGGTATGACAAAAAATGTAAATTTCACCTGCGAAACTTCAAAAGTGCCCCTAAATTTCCCAAAAATCACCTGTACATCCCACAGAGCGGAGATTTTGTGAGCAGATCCAGTAAGTGATGCCAAAACTTTGCTACACTGCAACATATGGTCAATTCAGAAGTCTGTCACTCTATATTTTTCAGAATAGGAAAAATCATAAAACATAAATATTTCTGCACAGATTCATTCAATTGCTACCAAAATCGCCACAGACATTCTCGAGAATGAACATATCAAGTGGTTCAAAGGTCGTTCTAATCAGTCAAAAAATGCATCCACAGCAATGTACAATATACACTCACCGGCCACTTTATTAGGCACACCTGTCCAACTGCTCGTTAACGCAAATTTCTAATCAGCCAATCACATGGCAGCAACTCAATGCATTTAGGCATGTAGACATGGTCAAGACGATCTGCTGCAGTTCAAACCGAGCATCAGAATGGGGAAGAAAGGTGATTTAAGTGACTTTGAACGTGGCATGGTTGTTGGTGCCAGACGGGCTGGTCTGAGTATTTCAGAAACTGCTGATCTACTGGGATTTTCGCGCACAACCATTTCTAGGGTTTACAGAGAATGGTCCGAAAAAGAGAAAATATCCAGTGAGCGGCAGTTCTGTGGGCGAAAATGCCTTGTTGATGCCAGAGGTCAGAGGAGAATGGCCAGACTGGTTCGAGCTGATAGAAAGGCAACAGTAACTCAAATAACCACTCATTACAACTGAGGTATGCAGAAGAGCATCTCTGAACACACAACACGGCGAACCTTGAGGCAGATGGGCTACAGCAGCAGAAGACCACACAGGGTGCACTCCTGTCAGCTAAGAACAGGAAACTGAGGCTACAATTCGCACAGGCTCACCAAAATTGGACAATAGAAGATTGGAAAAACGTTGCCTGGTCTGATGAGTCTCGATTTCTGCTGCGACATTCGGATGGTAGGGTCCGAATTTGGCGTCAACAACATGAAAACATGGATCCATCCTACCTTGTATCAACGGTTCAGGCTGGTGGTGATGTAATGGTGTGGGGGATATTTTCTTGGCACACTTTGGGCCCCTTAGTACCAACTGAGCATCGTGTCAACGCCACAGCCTACCTGAGTATTGTTGCTGACCATGTCCATCCCATTATGCCCACAGTGTTCCCATCTTCTGATGGCTACTTCCAGCAGGATAACGCGCCATGTCATAAAGCTCGAATCATCTCAGACTGGTTTCTTGAACATGACAATGAGTTCACTGTACTCAAATGGCCTCCACAGTCACCAGATCTCAATCCAATAGAGCACCTTTGGGATGTGGTGGACCGGGAGATTCGCATCATGGATGTGCAGCCGACAAATCTGCAGCAACTGCGTGATGCTATCATGTCAATATGGACCAAACTCTCTGAGGAATGTTTCCAGTACCTTGTTGAATCTATGCCACGAAGGATTAAGGCAGTTCTGAAGGCAAAAGGGGATCCAACCCGGTACTAGCAAGGTGTACCTAATAAAGTGGCCAGTGAGTGTATGCCTGTACAGTGTACATATACGTACATATTTTTTATTTTCAAAAATGTTTGATCAAACTATTCCAAAATATTTGACAGGACACGTGACACTACCAGAATGATGTGTGAAGATTTTTATCACCAACGGTTTTTGTGTTATAAGCGTTTAAAATATAAGGGACAACATCAGCTCTTTAGCAGCAATTATGCTATTGGTTCAACGTGGCGTATCTTGTTCACAGTAACTCCGATTAACACGAAACTTGGTCCACTAGTAAGTCATGACTCCCTGAGGCTCTGTGCATTATTTAGCGTTAATTGGCCACTAGGTGGCGCTATGCTGCAAAATCATGAAATGCGCTAAAATTATATATCCAAACTACTTGTAGCCTGTCAGTGTGATCAAAATTAAGCCTTGCAGCTAACAGCTATGTACTCCTGTGAGCACCATTCAGTAAAGGACATTTTATAATGCAAATCATTATCACCCCAAGTCCACTCTACTGCCCTTTGAGACTGCTATACAACGCACTACAGGAGTATAACTACACATTTCTTTCAAAATCAGCAAACAACTCACAGAATTACACATGAAAAACTGTAAAATAACCCTCTGCTTTCACATCTTTGGCTCAGACACTGCCATTAGCTACACTACCGTTCAAAAGTTTGGGATCACCCAAACAATTTTGTGTTTTCCATGAAAAGTCACACTTATTCATCACCATATGTTGTGAAATGAATAGAAAATAGAGTCAAGACATTGACAAGGTTAGAAATAATGATTTGTATTTGAAATAAGATTTTTTTACATCAAACTTTGCTTTCGTCAAAGAATCCTCCATTTGCAGCAATTACAGCATTGCAGACCTTTGGCATTCTAGCTGTTAATTTGTTGAGGTAATCTGGAGAAATTGCACCCCACGCTTCCAGAAGCAGCTCCCACAAGTTGGATTGGTTGGATGGGCACTTCTTGCGTACCATACGGTCAAGCTGCTCCCACAACAGCTCAATGGGGTTCAGATCTGGTGACTGCGCTGGCCACTCCATTACCGATAGAATACCAGCTGCCTGCTTCTGCTCTAAATAGTTCTTGCACAATTTGGAGGTGTGTTTAGGGTCATTGTCCTGTTGTAGGATGAAATTGGCTCCAATCAAGCGCTGTCCACTGGGTATGGCATGGCGTTGCAAAATGGAGTGATAGCCTTCCTTATTCAGAATCCCTTTTACCCTGTACAAATCTCCCACCTTACCAGCACCAAAGCAACCCCAGACCATCACATTACCTCCACCATGCTTAACAGATGGCGTCAGGCATTCTTCCAGCATCTTTTCATTTGTTCTGCGTCTCACAAACGTTCTTCTTTGTGATCCAAACACCTCAAACTTGGATTCATCCGTCCACAACACTTTTTTCCAGTCTTCCTCTGTCCAATGTCTGTGTTCTTTTGCCCATCTTAATCTTTTTCTTTTATTGGTCAGTCTCAGATATGGCTTTTTCTTTGCCACTCTGCCCTGAAGCCCAGAATCCCGCAGCCGCCTCTTCACTGTAGATGTTGACACTGGTGTTTTGCGGGTACTATTTAATGAAGATGCCAGTTGGGGACCTGTGAGGCGTCTGTTTCTCAAACTAGAGACTCTAATGTACTTATCTTCTTGCTCAGTTGTGCAACGCGGCCTCCCACTTCTTTTTCTACTCTGGTTAGAGCCTGTTTGTGCTGTCCTCTGAAGGGAGTAGTACACACCGGTGTAGGAAATCTTCAATTTCTTAGCAATTTCTCGCATGGAATAGCCTTCATTTCTAAGAACAAGAATAGACTGTCGAGTTTCAGATGAAAGTTCTCTTTTTCTGGCCATTTTGAGCGTTTAATTGACCCCACAAATGTGATGCTCCAGAAACTCAATCTGCTCAAAGGAAGGTCAGTTTTGTAGCTTCTGTAACGAGCTAAACTGTTTTCAGATGATTGAACATGATTGCACAAGGGTTTTCTAATCATCAATTAGCCTTCTGAGCCAATGAGCAAACACATTGTACCATTAGAACACTGGAGTGATAGTTGCTTGAAATGGGCCTCTATACACCTATGTAGATATTGCACCAAAAACCAGACATTTGCAGCTAGAATAGTCATTTACCACATTAGCAATGTATAGAGTGTATTTCTTTAAAGTTAAGACTAGTTTAAAGTTATCTTCATTGAACAGTACAGTGCTTTTCCTTCAAAAATATGGACATTTCAATGTGATCCCAAACTTTTGAACGGTAGTGTACGTCTATCAAGAATTAATCGCAGTTTACTGATGACGGCTTCACGCATTCACTGCATAGATGCTAAACTCAGATGCAACAGGCTCATGCTTCATTATATACTCATACTCCCACTTCAAAAGTTTTAATTAAAATACAAATAAGTTCACTGAACCTCAGAACAAGGTTTACACCTGGCTACATTTCCCACACTTTATTGAATAACTCACTGCAAGACTGCCAAGAAACACTCTGAAGTTAGTGGAAGACAACCTCTTCGCTCCTGTCAGCCTGAGACTTGCGTCCATGTGAGGGCTTGTTGGTTCGACTTATGTGGTCTCAACGGGCCTTCCGTTGGTAAAAATGGTACTGCAGCCTACACCGTAACAGATTCTACAAAACCCTTCGGAGGGCTGGTTTAGCACTTTGCACTTACCTCTGACGAACAAAATTACACACGTCGACTAGTAGGTGGCGCTATTTTGAACGTCAATGCGTTTTGGTGTGTAACTTCCAAATTGTACATTGCACATTCAAAAACTGGCGCTATTTTGAACGTCAATGCATTTTGGTGTGTAACTTCCAAATTGTACATTGCACATTCAAAAACTGTATATTTGCAGATTCACTGAGTATAGCTGAATCACGTGGTATAGGCCACGCCCGTTTCTGCCTGTAAATTTTTTTTTTTGCTAATTCGCGACAATAGCGAAACCTTTTTCAAACTCCTCCTAGGTTGTGCATTTGATTTTCACCAAACTTGGTACACATCATCTACAATCACTCGCGACAAAAGTTATCGAAAGAATTTTGATCCGTTGCTCCTTTTGATTTCACAGATGAATGAATCTTGATTAACAAAGGTGGTTTTAGATGACAGTGCAATAACTCACCAACGCATTGACATATCAACCTGAAATTTTAGACATATGTCACGTATTGCCAATAAATACTAATTAAGGAAGTGCATTTCATTTGACCCCTAGGGGGCGCTATAAAGGAGGAGTTTATATGTCATAATTGGCACTATGGATGTGAATGAAATTGGGGTTGCACAATCTAGGATCATAGTTGAGGTGATTCATGCAATTCGGTCATGATTGAAAAAGTGGGCGTGGTTTATGACAAGAAATCTCAAAAAATCTACATTTCACCTGTAAAACTTCAAATATTTCCCCAAAAATCACCTGTGCATCCTACAGAGTTGCAATTGTTTGAGCAGATTCTGTGATTGATGCCAAAACTTTGCTGTGCTGCAACATCTGATCAATTCAGAAGTCCATCACTCTATATTTTTCAAAATATGAAAAATCATAAAACATTAATATTTCTGCACATATTCATTCAATTCGTACCATAATTGCCACACACATTCTTGAGAGTGAACATATCAAGTTTCAAAGGGCGTTTTGATCAGTCAAAAAATGTGATTGCAGCAATGTACAGTATATTTCTGTACAGTGTACAATATACGTAATATTTTTTATTTTCCATAAGGTTTGATCAAACTGTACCAAAATAATTGACAGGACACGAGACATTACCACAATGATGTGTGAATTTTTTCAGATTTTTATCACCAACAATTTTTGTGTTACAAGCGTTTAAAGTATAAGGGACAACATGCAGCTCATTAGCATCAATGATGCTATTGGTTTAAGGTGGCGTATCTTGTTAACAGTAACTTTTATTAACACGAAACTTGCTCCATTAATAAGTCATGACTCCCTGAGGCTCTGTGTATTATTTAGTGTTCTTTTAGACAAATATTTTGTTTTTCTTTGAGCCCCAACCCACACAATGTTAATAAACTGTTCCAATTTCATCAATAATCCTTTGTTTACTTCATATATTATCAATAGTTGTACGCTATATTCACAACCATACTCATACACCTTCTTGACGGACAGCTTTACGACCACCGTCACTCTTTAAATTTGAGGCTTGCATCCATCTAATAATCAAACAGTTCAACTAGCGTGGCTCCTACAGACAGCCAGATCCGACTTACATTGGGGGGCTTGGACGCCGTTAATACCTGCTTGCAGTTCTAGTTGTTATTGTAATTGCTATGTTATTGCTGTTGCTAAGGAGAGAGAGAGAGATGGGGGGGGATTAAGTGGTTGGATTTCACTTTTTTTTGTTATTCGTCATGTGGCAGGTAGGCTTCTGAGATTTACTCGCCAATCAGAAAACCTACTTGCATTTGGCAGGTGGTGAGTGTTAATTTCGGACCCTGCAACCCACCATTAAATACTAACTGCCAGCAAATCAACAAACGTAGCAGAAAACAAAACATCACCTGGTACAACCCACCCTACAGTGATACCGTGGCCACAAACATCGGTAAGCAGTTTTTTTAACTTTTGGATAAATGCTTTACCCCGGACCATCAACTGAGGAAGATATTCAATAAGAACACCATCAAAATTCTTTACAGCTGCATGCCTAACATTCAACAAATAATATCATCCCACAACACAAGAATCATGAACAAATGAATGAAACCTTCATCACAATCGGACTCCCCCCAACTGCAACTGTCGTGTGAACGACTCATGCCCCCTCGAAAGAAAATGCCAGACAAAAGGAGTTATCTACCAAGCTACGGTAACAAGAGATGACGACGGCAAAATAGAGATTTACGTCAGTCTAACAGAGGGAACATTCAAAAAGAGGTTTAATGCACATGTGTGTAGCTTTAGAAACAACCGTTTAAAGAATGTAACATCTTTAAGCCGTTTGGTCATTGGCGGACAGAAACATTAATTATTCAACCACCTGGAAAATCCTCTCAAAGAACAAAGCATATTCAACCAGTAGTAAAATGTGCAATCTATGTCTAACTGAAAAATATTTTATCATTTGCAAACCAGAAATGTTCACATTGAATAACAGGAATGACTTGGCCAGCAGTTGCAGACATCGATATAAGCACCTATTTTGTAAGTATACCTGAATTATGTCAATAGACAAATACCCCCCATTGGACCATTGGCAATCGTTTTTGAATGTTGCACCTGTCCCCTCCCCATTAGACGTTGTGCACATGATGTGCATGATGAGGCAGTAAATGGTTCCCAAATAGCTTTATTGACAGCTGATGATTGCTTATGGTATGAAAAGGGCTTGTACTGTCTCATAAAGAATTTACTTGACTCACTGGATTATTTTGCTCCTTATTTGTTGAGCACTTTCCCTACCATTGAGTGTTTCTTTTAATGAAGATATATGTGTGTATGTTTTTTGGAAAGAGGAAAAGAGGCTACCGGCTAAACGGCTTTCGGCCATACCACCTTGATAATGCCCGATCTTGTGTGATCTTGGAAACTAAGCAGCGCCGGGCCTGGTTAGTACTTGGGGGGGTCATGACCCATTCATAAGCGAAAGCTCCTCCAAGTCCTTATCGGCCCTCGACCGGACCAATGGTTGAGCGAGGTTCCCTCAAGTGGACCAATGGTTGAGCGAGGTTCCCTCAACTGGACCGATGGTTGAGCGAGGTTTTCCCTCAACTGGACCAATGGTTGAGTGAGGTTGTCCCTCAACTGGACCAATGGTTGAGCGAGGTTGAGCTTTCACCGTCCAATAGTTAAGCAGCACACCCGTCCCCAACGACCAATCAGCGTGCCTCGTCAAGGGCCGATCGACTGACAGCGTGCTAGCCTACTGTCAAGTGTCAACTCAACTAATGTCCATCTCCCTGCCATTTTTCGGGACTCCAGGTAAATTTAATAGCAATCTTTTTCATACTTAAGATAAGTTCTTGTTATGGATTAAGCTGTTTTCGTTTTATTAAGAGATTATTAGGAAATAGGACAACAGTGTCAGTCAGTCTAACGTTACTCGAGATGCGCGACTTGGCTAAGTCTCGGTAGGCTACCGTTGTTAGCCTCGCCAGAAAACATGAAATCACACACTTTCATTAGCTTTATTCAGTCCAAAAACAGTCTAGCTTACAATATTATTGTCTTATCTAACTTGGTGTACCACTTAAGTTACCGGCAGCTCAATTTGGGCTGTAGGCCTGTGTTTCTCAGCCCCTCAGCCAATACAAAACAGCCTCTGAGGAACGAGTGGATTGTAGGCTAACGTTACCCTCTATTTTATATTGTATTCCAATAATTCTCTTGAAGTTTCATTCCAACTGTATTTGAGAAAGGGTTTCTTTACGGTAACTGCTGTAGAAATATTGTGTGTGTGCAGTGTCATGTAAATTAAATTGCACTTTCTAATATTTTTGTATCAACACAGTGTTGTGTGATACCGGTCAATCTATAGAATCTATTTGAGTTTTAACAATTAAAGGGTTAGCCATTTGAGAGTAGCCTACAAAATAAAAGGAGTTTAACTCATAGGACTAGGCTACACATGGTTTTGGATAGCAAAATAGGCTATTAGAATACTAATGGGCTTTTAGACAAATTACTTATATTTCTTCATGTTTCACTCCACCAGGTGAACAACAACATGGACAGAGTAAATCAGTGCAGCGTGTGTGACAAGGTCTTCACTGAGAAGTCCAACCTTACATGCCACATGAAAATCCATGCACCGAAGGAGAACCAGTGTGCAGTATCGGCAGCCTCGTCATGTCGCTGGGAAAAGGGTGTGGTGAGAAGAGAAGGTAAGATGTTTACATTTTAACAGCAATTAAATGATGTGAGTAGGCTGTTTGCTCGATTAAAAATAAAATGTTAAGCGATTACACAGATAATTACACTTAAAGATCACTTAGGCCCCACTAGATAAACGGTCTATTGAAAAGAACAAAGCTAGATTGTCCAATTTTCTGCAGAGTTACCATTCTGTTTGTGTTTTTTTTTATGGTTTCACTCAAACCACAACAGATACGTAAACAGAAAGGAACCTCTGCAGAATATCAGACAATCTAATTAATTAAGTTATGTTTTGAATAGACCATATACACTCACTGGCCACTTTATTAGGTACACCTTGCTAGTACCGGGTTGGACCCCCTTTTGCCTTCAGAACTGCCTTAATCCTTCGTGGCATAGATTCAACAAGGTACTGGAAACATTCCTCAGAGAGTTTGGTCCATATTGACATGATAGCATCACGCAGTTGCTGCAGATTTGTCGGCTGCACATCCATGATGTGAATCTCCCGGTCCACCACATCCCAAAGGTGCTCTATTGGATTGAGATCTGGTGACTGTGGAGGCCATTTGAGTACAGTGAACTCATTGTCATGTTCAAGAAACCAGTCTGAGATGATTCGAGCTTTATGACATGGCGCGTTACCCTGCTGGAAGTAGCCATCAGAAGATGGGAACACTGTGGTCATAATGGGATGGACATGGTCAGCAACAATACTCAGGTAGGCTGTGGCGTTGACACGATGCTCAATTGGTACTAAGGGGCCCAAAGTGTGCCAAGAAAATATCCCCCACACCATTAGACCACCACCACCAGCCTGAACCGTTGATACAAGGCAGGATGGATCCATGCTTTCATGTTGTTGACGCCAAATTCTGACCCTACCATCCGAATGTCACAGCAGAAATCGAGACTCATCAGACCAGGCAACGTTTTTCCAATCTTCTATTGTCCAATTTTGGTGAGCCTGTGCGAATTGTAGCCTCAGTTTCCTGTTCTTAGCTGACAGGAGTGGCACTCGGTGTGGTCTTCTGCTGCTGTAGCCCATCTGCCACAAGGTTCGACGTGTTGTGCGTTCAGATATGCTCTTCTGCATACCTCGGTTGTAATGAGTGGTTATTTGAGTTACTGTTGCCTTTCTATCAGCTCGAACCAGTCTGGCCATTCTCCTCTGACCTCTGGCATCAACAAGGCATTTTTGCCCACAGAACTGCCGCTCACTGGATATTTTCTCTTTTTTGGACCATTCTCTGTAAACCCTAGAGATGGTTGTGCGTGAAAATCCCAGTAGATCAGCGGTTTCTGAAATACTCAGACCAGCCCGTCTGGCACCAACAACCATGCCACGTTCAAAGTCACTTAAATCACCCTTCTTCCCCATTCTGATCATCGGTTTGAACTGCAGCAGATCGTCTTGACCATGTCTACATGCCTAAATGCATTGAGTCGCTGCCATGTGATTGGCTGATTAGAAATTTGCATTAACGAGCAGTTGGACAGGTGTGCCTAATAAAGTGGCCGGTGAGTGTATCTAGTGGGGTCTGAGTGATCATGTAGTGTGATTTTCTATGTCATGACTATATATCTCATTTTTAATGCTTCAAACAGCCAAGTACACCTTTAAATGATGTGAGTAGTTTTTTAAGTGGTAATGAAAGTAAATGCACATTAATCTTATCGTATGCTTTATATTTGCAGGTTGGATTTTGAAGAGCCGGAGCCTGTGAGCCGACCCATTCATCAAGAGTCTGCCACTGCTGAGCCTGTGAACCCACCCATTCAGCCAAAGCCTGCCACAGCCAGCGGAGCTACACCGACCCCTTCAGCCAAAGCCTGCCACGGCCACCTTCATTCGAGCTGCAGTGTCGGGGGCATCTGTGCTCCTGGTGGTGCCTGCACAGCCTCAGGCTCCAAACATCAGTTTTCATGGGCCATCATGCAGTCAGAGTTTCACAGTGGTAGCACCGCCCCCCGCACCAACAACCAAACCAGTCACGCCCAACAAGTCGAGGAGGCCATGCAGTGCTTGCCAAGTACCTCAGTGTGGTGGGCAGCGGAAGCGGTACACACCCTCCAAGGAGAAAGCTGCTGGCTGGGAGTAGCCAGAAGATATTCACCTATTGCCCAGTAACTAGGAAATCCACTACTACTGGTTTTGAAGGTGTTGTGTACACGAGCTATGAGCACTTTAAAAGTGTTGTAGATGAGGAACTGGAAAAGAAGAAATAATTAGGCTCACTCTTCTGCTATGGAAGGTGAGGAACGGCCACGGCCAGGGCAGGTGCTGAGCTAAGAGCAAAATCCAAAGTGAAAAGATGAAGCTGTCAATGAAGAGCTGGTGTCGAAACATGTCACGTTAGCAGAAATAAATGCTTTAATTATTTTGAAGAGTCTTCAGTGTCGCGAGCTTCATCTTTTCACTTTGGATTTCACTCCTATGCAATGCCTTAATACCTCGATATTGGGTCTCTCTAACTTATTTGTGGCTCAATTTTTTCTTTTACATTTTATTTGCAAAGTTCTGTTATTGCACTGTTATTTTAAAGCTATCGCACTGCAAGGTAAGTCCTAGGTAATGTTTAAAAGAGGTGCATAATATTGTGAAAAGGCTAATTATATTAATCATAGTATAGGTAGTTTAAACAAAGGACAAACATGGGAAATTTTAATGTTGAGAAGTGTGGGATTGTCTGTCATTATGCAAAGCACTCGAGTCAATTTAGTGATGAGGTCAACATGCCAACAGTAACACAGAAAGAAATATTTAAATTTGTATTTTAAAATATATTTTTATGTTATTTTAATAATATTTGAAGTTAATTTGTTTGCAAAATTGTATTCTGCTTTAACATGTGTGATTTCTTATGGGTCTCTGTAAAATGGAGATTTTTTAAAATGAAACAATAATTTACGGCGAAGAAAAATGCCCACTGTATGTTTTTTTTTCATTTTAATTCTGCTGTTTAAACTGTTAAAATTTGGTGAGTTGATAAATAATAATAAAATAATAATTTTGTCAATAAAAGATTTGTCAATGTCCGTGTGTTTACTAAATGCAAGTTTAGTATTGTTGAAATAAGATGACCCCATAATGACTGGAAGTGACCATGACAGGAAGTGTCTTCTGCTTTGGTGCCATGCCTCTTATCCTAGGAGATGCTGTCAAAACTATCCAGCAAGCCTCTGGGAATCAGTCCAGGTAGTCAATAAAAATCTGAAATCTGAGCATGCTTACTTGAATGCGACCTGAAATGAATGGAATTAAGACTTGTGTGGGAAGGCTGGGTCATCTGGAAACATCAGATTAACCTGAGATTGCCACTCAAAACAATCCAATTGACTGTCTTCTAGATAACAAGTTGTTAGTAAAATGTGCTCATTTGGCATATAATTTAGCATATATGATGCAAATATAATAATGGCAATGATACATTTGTCTGTGTGTTATTGTGGGGTGTTTACAAAGATGTGTTGAAATGAAATTTACATTGCAGTCTTTGTAAATGTAAATGTTAATGTCCTGTTAATGGACCTTTCCCTTTTGCTATGTCATAGAATAACCTTTTCTTCTATGGCATCATTTAGGTAGCCATTTTCTATTTGGAATGTTGAGGTCTCCCTTTTGCCATGTCACAAGCAAAAAATACAGACAAAGCTTGTGAGACATAGCAACAATAACTATGTTGCTATGTCTCACAAGCTAAGTCTAGAATGGTGTAATGATGAGGCAGCATGTAATAATGAACAGAGAATAGATGATGAACTGTTAATACACCACAGTAAGCAAGATTAATTCTTTCCACCTGTAGTCCCCATTTACTTTCATTAAATAGAAACCTAGATGCCGAGTGTCAAGCAGGGAGGCAATGGGTATAATTTTTAGAGTATTTGGTATGACCCGGTCGGGGACTTGAACCAGCAATCTTCCGTTTACAGGGCGAGCACTCTAGCGCACTGATCCAGCCTAGAGCTGTTATACCTTTCCCTGCCAGGAGAAAGGTATGACAGGAGAAAATGGCTACTTTAAATGATGCCATAGAAGAAAAGGTTATTCTATGACATAACAAAAGGGAAAGGTCCATTAACAGGACATTAACATTTACATTTACAGAGATTGCAATGTACATTTCATTTCAACACATCTTTGTTAACACCCCACAATAAGAAACACAGACAAATGTATCATTGCCATTATTATATTTGCGTTATATGATATGCTTAATTATATGCCAAATAAGCACATTTTACTAACAACTTGTTATCTAGAAGACAGTCAATTGGACTGTTTTGAGTGAAAATCTCAGGTTAATCTGATGTTTCCAGATGACCCAGCCTTCCCACACAAGTCTTAATTCCATTAATTTCAGATCGCATTCAAGTAAGCGTGCTCAGATTTAAGATTTTTATTGACTAACTGGACTGATTCCCAGAGGCTTGCTGGATAGTTTTGACAACATCTCCTAGGATAAGAGGCATGGCACCAAAGCAGAAGACACTTCCTGTCATGGTCACTTCCAGTCATTATGGGGTCATCTTATTTCAACAATACTAAACTTGCATTTAGTAAACACACAGACATTGACAAATCTTTCATTGACAAAATTATTATTTTATTATTATTTATCAACTTACCAAATTTTAACGGTTTAAACAGCAGAATTAAAATGAAAAAAAAAACATACAGTGGGCATTTTTCTTCTCCGTAAATTATTGTTTCATTTTAAAAAATCTCCATTTTACAGAGACCCATAAGAAATCACACATGTTAAAGCAGAATACAATTTTGCAAACAAATTTACAACTTCAAATATTATTAAAATAACATAAAAATATATTTTAAAATACAAATTTAAATATTTCTTTCTGTGTTACTGTTGGCACGTTGACCTCATCACTAAATTGACTCGAGTGCTTTGCATAATGAAAGACAATCCCACACTTCTCAACATTAAAGTGTCCCATGTTTGTCCTTTGTTTAAACTACCTATACCATGATTAATATAATTAGCCTTTTCACAACATTATGCACCTCTTTTAAACATTACCTAGGACTTACCTTGCAGTGCAATAACTTTGAAATAACAGTGCAATAACAGAACTTTGCAAATAAAATTTAAAAGAAAAAACAGCCACAAATAAGTTAGAGAGACCCAATATCGAGGTATTAAGGCATAGCATAGGAGTGAAATCCAAATTGAAAAGATGAAGCTTGTGACACTGCATACTCTTCAAAATAATTAAAGCATTTATTTCTGCTAACGTGACATGTTTCGAGACCAGCTCTTCATTGACAGCTTCATCTTTTCACTTTGGATTTTGCTCTTAGCTCAGCACCTGCCCTGGCCGTGGCCGTTCCTCACCTTCCATAGCAGAAGAGTGAGCCTAATTATTTCCTCTTTTCCAGTTCCTCATCTACTACACTTTTAAAGTGCTCATAGCGCGTGTACACAACAACACCTTCAACACCAGTAGTAGTGGATTTTTTAGTTACTGGGCAATAGGTGAATATCTTCTGGCTACTCCCAGCCAGCAGCTTTCTCCTTGGAGGGTGTGTACCGCTTCCGCTGCCCACCACACTGAGGTACTTGGCAAGCACTGCATGGCCTCCTCGACTTGTTGGGCGTGACTGGTTTGGTTGTTGGTGCGGGGGGCGGTGCTACCACTGTGAAACTCTGACTGCATGATGGCCCATGAAAACTGATGTTTGGAGCCTGAGGCTGTGCAGGAACCACCAGGAGCACAGATGCCCCGACACTGCAGCTCGAATGAAGGTGGCCGTGGCAGGCTTTGGCTGAAGGGGTCGGTGTAGCTCCGCTGGCTGTGGCAGGCTTTGGCTGAATGGGTGGGTTCATAGGCTCAGCAGTGGCAGACTCTTGATGAATGGGTCGGCTCACAGGCTCCGGCTCTTCAAAATCCAACCTGCAAATATAAAGCATACGATAAGATTAATGTGCACTTACTTTCATTACCACTTAAAAAACTACTCACATCATTTAAAGGTGTACTTGGCTGTTTGAAGCATTAAAAATGAGATATATATAGTCATGACATAGAAAATCACACTACATGATCACTCAGACCCCACTAGATATATGGTCTATTCAAAACATAACTTAATTAATTAGATTGTCTGATATTCTGCAGAGGTTCCTTTCTGTTTACGTATCTGTTGTGGTTTGAGTGAAACCATAACAAAAACACAAACAGAATGGTAACTCTGCAGAAAATTGGACAATCTAGCTTTGTTCTTTTCAATAGACCGTTTATCTAGGGGGCCTAAGTGATCTTTAAGTATAATTATCTGTGTAATCGCTTAACATTTTATTTTTAATCGAGCAAATAGCCTACTCACATCATTTAATCTCTGTAAAGATGTAAACATCTTACCTTCTCTTCTCACCACACCCTTTTCCCAGCGACATGACGAGGCTGCTGATACTGCACACTGCTTCTCCTTCGGTGCATGGATTTTCATGTGGCGTGTAAGGTTGGACTTCTCAGAGAAGACCTTGTCACACACACTGCACTGATTTACTCTGTCCATGTTGTTGTTCACCTGGTGGAGTGAAACATGAAGAAATATAAGTAATTTGTCTAAAAGCCCATTAGTATTCTAATAGCCTATTTTGCTATCCAAAACCATGTGTATCCTAGTCCTATGAGTTAAACTCATTTTATTTTGTAGGCTACTCTCAAATGGCTAACCCTTTGATTGTTAAAACTCAAATAGATTCTATAGATTGACCGGTATCACACAACACTGTGTTGATACAAAAATATTAGAAAGTGCAATTTAATTTACATGACACTGCACACACACAATATTTCTACAGCAGTTACCATAAAGAAACCCTTTCTCAAATACAGTTGAAATGAAACTTCAAGAGAATTATCGGGAGACAATATAAAATAGAGGGTAACGTTAGCCTACAATCCACTCGTTCCTCAGAGGCTGTTTTGTATCGGCTGAGGGGCTGAGAAACATAGGCCTACAGCCCGAATTGAGCTGCCGGTAACTTAAGTGGTACACATCAAGTTAGATAAGACAATAATATTGTAAGCTAGACTGTTTTTGGACTGAATAAAGCTAATGAAAGTGTGTGATTTCATGTTTTCTGGCGAGGCTAACAACGGTAGCCTACCGAGACTTAGCCAAGTTGCGCATCTCGAGTAACGTTAGACTGACTGACACTGTTGTCCGATTTCCTAATAATCTCTCAGTAAAACGAAAACAGCTTAATCCATAACAAGAACTTATGTGAAGTATGAAAAAGATTGCTATTAAATTTACCTGGAGTCCCGAAAAATGGCAGGGAGATGGCGATCAGTTGAGTTGACAGTTGACAGTAGGCTAGCACGCTGTCAGTCGATCGGCCCTTGATGAGACACGCTGATTGGTCGTTGGGGACCGGTGTGCTGCTTAACTATTGGACGGTGAAAGCTCAACCTTGCTCAACCGTTGGTCCAGTTGAGGGAACCTCGCTCAACCATTGGTCCAGTTGAGGGAACCTCGCTCAACCATTGGTCCAGTCGAGGGCCGGATAAGGACTTGGAGGAGCGTTTGCTTATGAATACCAGGTGCTGTAAGCTTTCTATCCCCCCTACTATCATCTAAAACCCCTTTGCTTTTCTTTTATTCAATTCCAATTCACAAAGCAAACGTATAGGAACAATCAGACATTTTGGTCAGAGATGACTACAAAGTCTTCTCAATGACTGTCTCTTCCCTTTTTAGTCATATTCTTGCACTTTACGCTTGACTCATTCGACAGCAGAAGCGATAAGATGTCAAAGAGTTTGTCATAAACGCAGAAACTGGTGAAACAAGCTGATAGCAGAAAGATGAAGAGTGGCGTCCGGCTCAATGGCTTACAGCTATACCACACCGAAACGCCCAATCTCGGAAGCTAAACGTGGCCGGGCCTGGTTAGTACTTGAATGGGAGACCTTGGAATACTAGGTGCTGTATTTTATTAGTGCTTCACGAGTTGGTGAAAAAGTCATATTGCAATTATTGTGGACAGTATTATGATTTGCGATTGCAATATAATAAACAAATTTATACATATAGAAATAATACAAATTTGTCATGTTGCCGCGACATGTAGCGACCTTTATTTTTGCATGTTTTACACAGCACCTCTTTCTGCTCAATGTCACTGAGCTTGAATCCAAAATATTACCATATAACAGAGGTCACGTTTTTCTTTTTCTTTTTTGCCACCAGTTGCTTTAACCTGCTCGTTGTCCTCAGTATCTGTTTTTTTTCTTCTTTCTGGTCTGCACACAGGATAGTCATGTGACCGTAGACAGCACTTGCTTCACTGCTTAAACAGAGGTGATTGGTCATCTCTTAGTTAGGGGCATAGATATGCAGACTGCACACAAACAGACGTTCACGCATGCACATTTTGTTATTTAATTAAATCGCAGCCTTTTGCAGTTATATAATTGCGCAGGCTGACATTGCGAATTGTGCAACACACCGGCTTCGCCAGGTCATTTTGCCACTGCTTAAGCCCCAAACGTTTTGAGTGTAGCACAGAATATAATTTTAAATTTAAGCCTATGTGAAGCCCGACAAAAAACGTAATGTGTGTGAATGTCCGCGTAACATAACAGCCTGTCAAAATAAATGCAAGTCTCTAAACCAACTCCGTGTGTGTGTGCGCGCACCGCGGATGTGTGGGAGGGTCTGATGGTCAGCGCTGAGTGTGTGACACAAGTTAAAGCGGGAAGAGACGAGTAGAGGAGAAATGGCAGAGTGTGCAGGAAAAAAAACAACTCTCTCTGGATTTTTTTTAGGTCACTTGCCCTACAAATAACACTACAGTGGATAATGGTCTGACTCTACTATTTGTGCAAATGTGCAGGGGTGGTGTGCCAATCTGCCCTGAATGTCAGTTAGTTAACCTTCCACCCATCCCAAAACGTCCTTGAGCCTTCTCCCATTTATAGAAGTACAATTTGAGCAAATTGGTATGGATCTCATTGGGCCATTGGACCACAATGCGTGGGGATATCAGTTCATACTTGTCATAGTTGACTATGCAATACGATATCCCAAAGCAGTTCTGCCTTACATCAATTCAGCCAGAAATGTGGTACGGCAGGGGTTTTCAAAGTGTAGGAAAGTGAGCCTCCCCTCAGAGAACAAAAAAACAGCTGCGCCCCCCCCCCCAATTATTATTACTATTATTGTTGTTGCTATAATGTATGTTCCACTCAGGTATAAAAACGGGTTTCAACAATAAATAATATATCTTTGAAGATGATCTTTTATTTTTTTAAACATCTTTTTCAAACATTTTTAAACATTATCTTTATGTTTTAAAGTGGGGTTTACTTGCCTTAGCTATGCGCAACGCCACTCGGTATGAAGCTTCGGTTGCCTTGGTGTTTACAGTGCTAAATGTGTCAATGACTTTCTTCTGTGACCGCAATTCCTTTAGCTTCCTATCAAAAAACTCCTGTGGCTTGGTCACCAAACTTGGGTGTTTCGTATCAATATTACGCCGGAGTTTACATGGTCTTATACTGTCGTTAGCTAGCACCTCTTTGCAGATAACACACTGCGGCAGTGGGGCGTCATCAGGACCAATCCAAGAAAATCCAAACTTTAAATAATCATGGTCACACTTCCTCCGTTTTCTGCTTTCCCCAGACGCTGTCTCCTTTCTCACTGTAGGTAATGTTGCTAAAAATCGATCCATTTTGCTCCAAGCATTGCTGAAGTTAACTAAATTTAGCTAGATGCTTACGGTTACTTTTTCTTCACGTTTTTTTTCCTCACGCTGCGCCTCCCCTGAAGCTCTCTGGCGCCCCCCAGGGGAGGCGCACCTCACACTTTGAAAACCCCTGCGGTACGGGCACCCCTCAGTGTGAAATTTTACACACTGTTGGTGGTTCGTTATATTCAGAGCAGTGTTTACCATCCCCAGACCAACACTTTGGTGGAATGGTTTAATAAAACATTGAAAAATATGATGCATAAATTTGTTCTCAGGGACAGTAGAAACTGGGATAGGCCTAGAGCCTCTATTGTTTGCATCAGGCCTCCACGGGATTTTCTCCCTTTTAACTCTTCTATTAGCAACAACCTTGTAACACAGGTCCATGTGCATGCAAAACTGAAGGGTAATACTTTCTTGATATCAGAGCACATCTCCAAACACTGGATGAGTTGTCATGGAGGAATTTCCTCCAGGTGCAGGAACATCAACAACGTTTCTACAACAGAGGAGCTAGGCTGAGACAATTTGCACAAAGAGAGAAAGTTCTTGTGTTGCTCCCAACATCCAGCTCTAAATTACTTGCTAAGTGGCAAGGGCCCTTTGCGGTCACATGGTGAGTGGGGGATGTCAACTATGAGGCAGTGCATGCTGACAGAGAGGGCGCTACAGAAAACTTATCACATGAACCTCTTTAGAGCTTTAGGGCCTGAGCTACCAAATCAGCGTCCAATCAGACCTTGGCACTTGGTACTGCCAGTTTACTGATGTGTTCACCCCTGTCATGTTGTACCGACTTCATATGCCACAGTATAGAGTCTACCCCAGGAGTTGTGATGATGAGCATGATTTACTGTTATATGGAAAAAGTCGTTCTGCTTACCCAACCATAAATGCAAAGCCATGGAGGGAGAGTTGGAACTGTGCTCTAAATATCTGTATGCATGCTCAATAATCCAGGTAAGAAAATCACAGAAAGTTGAATCAGTTCATCTGGACACAACATTTATTGGGAAAAACGTTTCATCACTCATCTAAGTGACTTCTTCAGTCTCAACTGACTGCAGGTATCCCCACCCTTATAAACAATACAGTGGCATAACGACTGAAAACAATGATCAGTTTCATATGCAAATTGCCGTGAGTTATAATGGCCATGTGTACTATTCACAGAGGATTTGGGAATGTTGCAATCACAGCATTGTAAAATGGTGACAGATGTACTCTTAGCCCCCCCCCCCCCTCGGTTCAGTGATGGTTGTTCCCTCTTCACATAGATGGCCTCTTTGACTCCCCGTTCAAACCAGCGTTTCTCCCTATCAAGGATGTGCACATCCTCATCCCGAAGGGATGTCTATTTTCCAAACATCGCATCTCAGTTGCTTGAAAACCCCAAAACACGCTGCGCCAGAAATTAGTCCATCCCAAGGATCAGGTCCCTTGGCACAAACGGAGCAATACAGTGTACGCTGTTAACTGCCAGGAGGATTGCCATGACTTGTACATCAGGGAAACTAAACAGACACTGGCCAAGAGGATGGTACAAAGAAGAGCTAACATGTCAGGCCAGGACTCCAGAGTCTACACCCATCTACAGGCCAGTGGCCACACCTTAAAGGATGAGAATGTGCACATCCTTGATGGGGTGGAACGCTGGTTTGAACGTGGAGTCAAGAGGCCATCTATATGAAGAGGGAACGACCATCCCTGAACTAAGGGGGTGGGGGGGCTAAGAGGTCATCTGTTGCCATCTTACAATGCTGTGACTGCAAATATTCCCAAATCCTCAGTGAATAGTACACATGGTCATTGAAACTCTAGTTAATGGTCACACCCATAATTGCATATGAAACTGGTTGTTGTTTTCGGTCGTTATGCAACTGTATTGTTTATAAGGGTGGGGATAGCCAGTTGAGACCAAAGATGTCACTTAGATGAGTGATGAAATATTTCTCTAAATAAACGTTGTGTCCATCCATCCATCCATCCATTATCTTAACCTCCTATCCTGCTCTCAGGTTCGTGGGGATGCTGGAGCCTATTCCAGCAGTCATTGGGTGGCAGGCGGGGAGACACCCTGGACAGACCGCCAGGGCATCACAGGCCCCCCCCCCACCACACACACACACACACACACACACATTCATTCCTAGGCACAATTTAGTACGGCCAATTCACCTGATTTACATGTCTTTGGACTGTGGGAGGAAACCAGAGCCCCCGGAGGAAACTCATGCAGACACGGGGAGAACATGCAAACTGCACACAGAGGAAGACCCGGGATGCCCCACCAATGTTGGACTATCCCGGGGCTCGAACCCAGGACCTTCTTGCTGTGAGGTGACCGCTCTAACCACTGTGCCACCATGCCGCCCCCACGTTGTGTCCAGATGAACTGATTTAACTTTCTGTGAGTTTCGTTTTTTGTTGTTGATTTGTTTTTTTCAGAGAGTTCTCACCAGATGCTGAATATTTTTCCTAAATTTTTATTGGAGCCCATTCTAAAGGTGATCTGACTTAAATGTTGGTTTGATATTAAATTAGCCATATTGCACCAAGCTGGGGTTCCTCTTCTTTAGTTTCCATTGGTGTTGAAGTGTAGAGATTGCTGTCAATAAACTCTGTACAGCAGTCTATGACTGCTGGCAGGCTTATGGCTGCTGTTGTTGTTGATGCAATTTCTGCACAATCCACTTGATGCACATGTGGTAATTATATATTAAATATTAAAATTAAGTTCTATTACGTTTCCTTTATTAATCCCCTTGGGGAAATTCAGTTACTGCAAATTAAGCCATCTTAGCTGTGATCTGTGTAGCTAGGAGCAGTGGGCTTCCGCCTTCATGCTACACCCGGGGACCAACTCCAGTTCTTTTCCCATTGCCTTGGTCAGGGGCACAGACAGGAGTACAAACCCTAACATGCATGTTTCTTTTGATGGTGGGGGAAACCGGAGCACCCGGAGAAAACCCACCGCAGCCACGGGGAGAACATGCAAACTCCACACAGAGGACGACCTGGGATGACCCCCAAGGTTGGACAACCCTGGGGTTCGAACCCAGGACCTTTTTGCTGTGAGGCAACAGTGCTAATCACTGTGCCACCGTGCCACCCAAAATCTTGAGCCCCTGTGTGAGGCCAAAAGAAAAGAATATTCCATTAATAAAATGTTTTGGAACCAAATATTGAAAAAAGCAACAAAAAAAAATCAAAACAAACAAAAACATTGTTTTTAATTGCCTAACTTTATATTGGTCATTGTTTTGGTGGTATTTTAATGGTGGTATATGTTGGTGAATGCAAACCTGAATGAAGCATGTTACTTATGTAGCCTTGAAACATTGTCAGTGCTGTTCATGAACCCTGAAAACCATCTCCTTACAAAAAACAAATATTAGTGACAACCACTAAACGTTCTCTCAGACCTTTGACATGCAAATAATGTAGGACCAACCTCTGTACGTTGCTCCTGTGTTAAGGACAACGTCCCCTGACATAGAAATACTTTAAGGAGAAACATGAGTTTTAAATCAGCAGAGAACAAGGTTCTACCTTTTTCTTGGCAGTCAGTTGCTCCTGTCCCATGACTGCAGTTAATCACGAGCTCTGTGCACAATTATGTCATTTTACCTAAATTTGATCAACAGCGGTATGCTGTTTCAGGGACCATGTAATTCTATAATAAAACATGAGAACTGGCATGCAACTTCCCTCCTCCTCTAAGACCAAAACAAAAACTGACCTAAGACTGAGCATCAGTTTGGACCAAGAACATTGGAGAAACGATATCAGAGACAAGGATGTCTTGCAGCCGTGTGATGGTTTTGGCCCTCTTGGTTGTCTTATCACTGATTAGTAAGTGTGGCCTTAATATCACTTTTTTTTTCTTTCCTGCTGATGTTTGTGGATGGTCCGTGGCTAAGCTTTAAGAGGAGATTCACTCATTCATCACAGCAGAAGTTAAAAATATCGGTGTATTAAAATGTGGATATTTTATTTTTCGATTTTGTTTAACAGTTGTTGAAAATGAGGTTGCAGCTTTTCCATGGTCCTGTTCAAGCATAGGGGGAGTTTGCAGAAAGGTTTGCTTACCAAGTGAAATGTTCTTTGGACCCCTGGGCTGTGGAAAAGACTTGTGAGTTCTTCCGTTCAAAGTAATATTTCTTATACATGAACATATTGTGCTTTTGCATTGCCCTTTTAATAGCGGTACATTTCCTTATTTCAACATTTCCAGGTGCTGTGTGTCTCATTTTTTTAATGCTCGCTGAAGAAAGGAATAAACCTTTGGTTGAGGTATAAATTCCTCATAGCTGTGAAATCCATCGTTGCAGCCTTATTCAGTGTCCCGGTGGAGACACAACAGAGAAGACTACTGTGTAAACTGATTTTACCATCACTGTTTTGATCTACTCAGATTTAACACTGTTGACTGTTAGAATGCTAAATTAATTTCCTGTAATTCTTGCTCAAATGCCATGAGCTGAGTAAAGAACCACGTAAACATGTATGCTTGCATTCAGAGTTTGTTCATTAGAATATACCGTAGCATTATTTTTTCTCCAAATGTGAGTCACTTTTTAATAGCATTACTCTGTTATCATAGATATCAAAACCCAACTGAAAACTAGGAATTGCTTACTTTTGAAACCTGGATTTTCCTTTTTGGGCTAACATATTCACTTAATTCAAACGAGCTCATCCAGCTATTATCCAAGCCGCTTATCTTAATTAGGGTTTCGGGATGCTGGAGCCTATCCCAGCAATCATTGGGCGGATGTGCCCCATAAAAATGAACACAGGAACACGGGTCACGATTCATTCTTCACATGCTTTACTAAGTGACCAAAGAGGGATCATTAGATCCATTCAGCAGCAACTGGCAACAAGTCAAGCTGTCTAAATATGATAAACAATCATTCCAATGGTATCTTGATGCATGCTCAATAATCCAGACGGGAAAATCAAAGAAGGTTGAATCAGTTCATCTGGATACAACGTTTATCAACAGAAACATTGTACCCAGATGAACTGATGCCAGCTTCTTTGATACAATGGTACTTTTATGAACAGTCTAGTGCTTAAGCGTGGTGGTGAGCAGGCAGTGCTAAATTCATGCATGCATGTTGACAAAAACAGTGTTTGGAATAGATGGTGTATTTCCCATCTGTCCTGAATTATAAAAGCCTGTTTTCCTCAATTTCAGTATAATCATTCAGTCACCCCACCACCACCACCATCGAAAAAACCCATTCACCAATGCTCTCCATGTGCTCTTGCAGTCCAAACATATATTGGTTTGGGGTAAAAAAAATAATAAGGACACAACACTTTTCTGTTTCATTTATCATCCATTTCTGGCCTTCACCACCAGTAAATTACATTTTAAAGTTTTATATGTTAATTAGCTGGACATATGGAAAAACTGAATATTTTTTTTGAAATTCTTCACATGTGCTTCAGGACACATCTTCCCTTTGGTGAGTTTTTTTCTGTTCAAAAAAAAAAAGACAAACATTTGTAGCTTCAATGCAAATGGAAGGTGGACTGTGTTGCAGTGGAGTCTGTGGACTAACTGTGAAAAACCAATAAACTGTTGAATATGTTGACCTCATAAATTTGCTGACTGTGGTCATTAATGAAATGTAAATTAGTAACACTTGATGGCAATTTCATAACACATAAAACTAACAAGCTCATGAATAAGAGTGTATAAAAGTGTCATTGCACGTTCATCAGTATGATGAAATGTATACAGTGTACATGAGGTTTTCCTGTTAAACTTTTCATTGGCAACATACCCATGAGCTGCTAAGCTACCAAGGTGAAATTTTCAACTTGAATGTCCTATTTTTAAGGTCTTGTCGTCATTGTTTATTTGCATCTAGTATCTCTATCTTGAGATTAAGACAACGTGGTGTTATACAACTGTGAAAAGGGCCGATGCAAGACTCGGGACAAATACCTTATGTTTGTCAGAGCTTTGCCTCTGTTGGTGCTGCATGCCTGGCTTATGAAAAACATGGACATTTCTCTGGTGTATTTCCCTGTGACTCATGCTCTGCATGTCTAAAGAGGTTTCCTCTGTGAGTCGGATTCTTCAGCAGTTGTTATGGACCAACTCTCTGATGAGATAATTATCACTCCCGAAGGTAAATGGCCTGCAACAAGAGAGGTTAGGAGGAAGGAAATTCTGTATTTTGCTTATCAAAGTTGCCTGAGAAATTAACAAACATTACTTAGCATGATGTCTCACATGTTGGTGAGCAAGAATAGTGTTGGGAGCACTGAACCTTTCTGTACGCTTATGCCCCTCCCCTGAGCAAACCATGTCTTGTCGGAACAACTTGAAATTAATTTCGATAATTAATAAAGTATATCGAATGACAACGACTTATCAGCTGATATTTATTATACTCTTTGTTGTCCTTCCAACCTGCCACATCAATAATTAAATGTGATGAAAAGGTACCACTACAGGGTATAGTTGATCATTTCGCCATCTGGGACCTGGGTTGATGAATCAACTATTTGTGAAAGAAATCACACAAGAAAAATGCATCATAATGTTACCCAGTCTATCTTTTTTTTTTTTTTGTCTTGCTATTTACTTGCATCAGCGTTTGTGATCTACTGGTTGCACACTCAAACTAGTTGTATTTGATATGACATGCAGTCTCGACAATGAAGATTGATTACCAGAGAGTGCTCTAAGAAGCCTATAGGTTGACACAGAGGCCCTGCTAACTGCTGCCCCCCCCCCCGTAAATTGATCTGGACAAAAGTGTCAGTTAATGAGAAACTTTTAAATGTTAATGTGTTCACTCTATAACCGTTCTACCAATGAAAGAACTTTAGATTTGTGTTAGTCTACTGTTGTTAGCTGAAAATACATCCACCAAGAGGGATGACTGGTATTGAAACAAGACAAAGTATCACTCTAATAATCCGGTTACACTTTGTTTTAGGGGGTTGAAAATTGCCTTGTAATTTGGGTTGGGGTTAGGGTTAAGGTTAGGGTTAGCTGTAAAATTACCTGTATAAACTGCCACCTTATTTCTAGGAAATTACAAGGTAATTTCAACCTTATTTCTAATAAATTGTGATAATTACCACTTTATTACTAGGTAATTTCCAACGCCCCGAAAATAAAGTGTTACCAATAATCCCTAGCAGCGGATAAGAACAGATACAGTGCGTAAATAAAGACTTGAAAATAAGAGGGAAACCTAAATAAAACCAAAACTACTAGATATGTACAAATAAATGAGAACCATGAATTACTGACTACATACATATAATAGTGCAAGTGCGCCAATATGCAAGTAATATTGATAAGCAGCTGATAAAAGTACTGATGTAAATGCTGACCTGCTAGTAACAGGTAGCTTAAGGATGAGAAAAATGTTGTCTTTATTCATTTAATCCTTATTGATATTTGCCAAAATGTCTGTGTGCGTTAACTTTCTGGCCTCACAACTTTATTGAAATTTAATGAAAAAATGTTGGCACAGGATACAAATCCTCTACACCGCACCTGACAAATCAAAAGAAACAACCATACAAAAAAGAACCACAATATAGTTATTAAAATCACAATAATCTCACAAATAATCACAAATCACATAAATACAATAGTCTCACATATGCATTAGTCTCACAAATGATCACAGTCACACAATACCCACAATAATCACAACTCTGCTTTATAATTGTATAAAACAGTCCTTTGTTGACCAAAATTTATCTAATCTGTTTTTAAGAGTTAACTGAAAGAGCCACATCCTCTGGAAGTTTGTTCCAAGCTCTTACAGCACAAATTGTGAAGTTTTTTTCTCTTTTCAGAGTGACACTTTAATGGGAATAGTTTTAAGGAGTTCCCTCTTAACTCATACCTAATATTCCAAAAGTAGATAACAGGCTCAGCTGTGAAATCATACTTTATAAGGACACCAGACCGAGCTTGCAAATTCATGATGAGATTGCACCAAGGATTTATATAATGGTAAAACTATTTCCTCAGACAAATTTAGAAAAGTTTTCTAATTATCACCAGCATAGAATTGGCTTTTTTAAAAATTTTCAGAAATGTGCATGTGAAATTCAATTGAACTACCGGTCACGACACCTATGCCCTTTTTCCGCTTCCACTTGCTGAACCATCAAATCTCCAACTTTGTAGTTAACCCAGTTGGCACTTGTTTTCCAACTGTGTAAATGTTTGCATTTTTCTGGATTTAATTCAGTAGCCACCTATCACACCAGTTACTCATGCTATGGAGGTCTGCTTGAAGATGGGTTGTATCAGTGTCATTATTAATTATTCTAAATATTTTTTGTATCGTCCGCAAAAAGGTATGAATCAGATTGTATCACACTTGGTACATCATTTATGTAGACAACAAAGAGTACAGGACCCAACACAGAACCTTGTGGACTTCAAAGATCACCAGTTTCTATTCTGAAGTGGCTCCATTTACCACCACCGGTTTTTGCCTATTATGTAAAAAAAATCCTGTATCCAGTCTGTAACTCTGTCATCTATTGCCATAGGATTTTAATTTTGACAGCAGTCTTTTATGAGGAACTTTATCAAAAGCTTTTTGAAACACCATATATATGCAATCAACTGACTGTCCTCTATCCAAAGCTGCGGACCACTTATCAAGAACGGTGAGAAGCTGAAGTGTAGTGGATCTTCCAGATATAAATCCATACTGCTTGTTACTAAAAAGTATGTTAGACTTCATATGGTCAACAATATATGTCCTGATTAGTTTTTCCATTGTCTTACATATTACAGATGTCGGGTTAACTGGCCTGTAATTTCCTGCTAGTGACTTGTTTCCTTTTTTGAAAATTGCACTGATATGTGCCTCTTTCCAATCACAGGGTAAAGTTGATTCTTCTAGTGATTTATGATACAACATTGTTAGAGGATCGGCAATCACACTAGCCAATTCCTTTAAGATCCTAGGATGTATCCCATCTGGCCCTGGTGATTTATTGATGTTAATATCCTGTAGAAGCCGTTTTATGTCTTCAACAGTTATTATAAAACATTCAGTTTGCTGAACTTCCACTCTTGGCAATTCAGGTATGTGTCCTTCAGGTTTGATCACAAATACACTGGTGAAATAATGACAGTACTTATGCTTTTTCAGTATCAGTCTCTGTTTTTGGGGAGTTAGTATCCTTCTGATTAGTATATAAATCTCCTACTGATGTCTTAATTTTTGTCCTCTTATTAATATAATTCCAGATAACCTTTAGTTTCTGCTTAGACTGTCTTCTTCGTGTATCTTTGTGTTCTCATTCTCACACCATTTCTAACTCTTTGATATTGCTGTTGTACCTCTGATTTTTACTTCTTATTGCTTTTCTCGCAAGAATATTTTTTTCTATAATTTTCTGTTTTATAATACTGTCCAAGGGGAATTTATGCTTTTTATTCTGGGACCTGGTTTTACTGTTTGGTACATACTTATCCTCTATTTCATTCAATGTACTCTTTATTAATCTCCATGTAATACCCATCCCATGTAGCTGTATAAAAATCTGCTATGTGTAGTAGTACTGTGGGCGGGGCCTGGGTACGAGTGTGGAGTGTGTCTTCTCCTTTAGGTGTAGATAGACAGCTGAGTCTTCTCCTGAGGAGTTTGGCCTTCTGTGTTGGGCCATCCGTTTGTGTAGTGGTTGTTTGGTTTCTCCTATGTGTAGGTCAGTGGACACACTCCTTCGAGGACAGCAACGTACACATTTTGGACAGAGAAGATAGATGGTTTGAAAGAGGGGTGAAGGAAGCCATCTATGCTAAACTGGAAAAACTATCCCTCAACAGAGGAGGAGGTCTGCGACACCACCTATCTCCCACTTACAATGCCGTCCTTTCATCTCTACCCAGGAGACTCAAGAAGCATAGCCTCCAAGAACAACAGTCGGTCACTAACGGCTCCAACGACTCATGACCACTGAACAATGAAGTCGAAACTAACACCCCCAATGACCGTCGCTGCTAAACAAACGCAAATCAATAGCTCCGATAACGACGGGCGCGGCCATAACATCGGTACACAAAAGAGCCACGCATATCTATGGCTCTGTTAGCGACGGGCGTTGGTAAACATCGGATCATAAAGAGCCACGCATATCAACAGCTCTGACAACGACTCCTAGAGGATAAATTCTGAGTCTCATCACCAGCCAGTCAGACTAGCTTGGTCTAGTCAGAAAGGCACGAACTGAGGAAGCCTCTTGGATGAGAGGCGAAACGTCTTCACGGATATATACCAAGTCCAGTTGCACTTGATTCAACTCCTTTGGATAGTGAAACATTTGGAAATATTGACGGTGTGCAGGTGATAGCCGACGATATGATCATCGCTGCAGCTCATGAGAAGGAACATGCCAAGATACTGCACACGGTAATACAGAGAGCCAAAGAGATGAATGTCAAGTTCAATGCAGACAAAGTGCAGTACAAAATGACGGAGGTGAAGTACATGGGATACGTGATAAACCCTGAGGGAGTACAGCCAGGCAGTGACAAGGTGAATGCTATTGTACACATGCCAGCACCAGAAGATGGAAAAGGTCTACAAAGGCTACTAGGTATGACTAAGTACCTGTCCCAATACATACACTACCGTTCAAAAGTTTGGGATCACCCAAACAATTTTGTGTTTTCCATGAAAAGTCACACTTATTAACCACCATATGTTGTGAAATGAATAGAAAATAGAGTCAAGACATTGACAAGGTTAGAAATAATGATTTGTATTTGAAATAAGATTTTTTTTACATCAAACTTTGCTTTCGTCAAAGAATCCTCCATTTGCAGCAATTACAGCATTGCAGACCTTTGGCATTCTAGCTGTTAATTTGTTGAGGTAATCTGGAGAAATTGCACCCCACGCTTCCAGAAGCAGCTCCCACAAGTTGGATTGGTTGGATGGGCACTTCTTGCGTACCATACGGTCAAGCTGCTCCCACAACAGCTCAGTGGGGTTCAGATCTGGTGACTGCGCTGGCCACTCCATTACCGATAGAATACCAGCTGCCTGCTTCTGCTCTAAATAGTTCTTGCACAATTTGGAGGTGTGTTTAGGGTCATTGTCCTGTTGTAGGATGAAATTGGCTCCAATCAAGCGATGTCCACTGGGTATGGCATGGCGTTGCAAAATGGAGTGATAGCCTTCCTTATTCAGAATCCCTTTTACCCTGTACAAATCTCCCACCTTACCAGCACCAAAGCAACCCCAGACCATCACATTACCTCCACCATGCTTAACAGATGGCGTCAGGCATTCTTCCAGCATCTTTTCATTTGTTCTGCGTCTCACAAACGTTCTTCTTTGTGATCCAAACACCTCAAACTTGGATTCATCCGTCCACAACACTTTTTTCCAGTCTTCCTCTTTCCAATGTCTGTGTTCTTTTGCCCATCTTAATCTTTTTCTTTTATTGGTCAGTCTCAGATATGGCTTTTTCTTTGCCACTCTGCCCTGAAGCCCAGAATCCCGCAGCCGCCTCTTCACTGTAGATGTTGACACTGGTGTTTTGCGGGTACTATTTAATGAAGATGCCAGTTGGGGACCTGTGAGGCGTCTGTTTCTCAAACTAGAGACTCTAATGTACTTATCTTCTTGCTCAGTTGTGCAACGCGGCCTCCCACTTCTTTTTCTACTCTGGTTAGAGCCTGTTTGTGCTGTCCTCTGAAGGGAGTAGTACACACCGGTGTAGGAAATCTTCAATTTCTTAGCAATTTCTCGCATGGAATAGCCTTCATTTCTAAGAACAAGAATAGACTGTCGAGTTTCAGATGAAAGTTCTCTTTTTCTGGCCATTTTGAGCGTTTAATTGACCCCACAAATGTGATGCTCCAGAAACTCAATCTGCTCAAAGGAAGGTCAGTTTTGTAGCTTCTGTAATGAGCTAAACTGTTTTCAGATGTGTGAACATGATTGCACAAGGGTTTTCTAATCATCAATTAGCCTTCTGAGCCAATGAGCAAACACATTGTACCATTAGAACACTGGAGTGATAGTTGCTTGAAATGGGCCTCTATACACCTATGTAGATATTGCACCAAAAACCAGACATTTGCAGCTAGAATAGTCATTTACCACTTTAGCAATGTATAGAGTGTATTTCTTTAAAGTTAAGACTAGTTTAAAGTTATCTTCATTGAAAAGTACAGTGCTTTTCCTTCAAAAATATGGACATTTCAATGTGATCCCAAACTTTTGAACGGTAGTGTACCTAATGAAGCAGCAGTTACAGCACCTTTAACAGCAGCTACTGAGGAAAGAGATGCAGTGGCTGTGGTCACATGAACATGATGCTTCCCTGAACAAACTCAAGACAGCACTAACTGAGGCGCCGGTGCTGAAATTCTTCGACCCAAAACAGCAGATAGTCCTCCAAGCTGATGCATCATAAGATGGGCTAGATGCGTGCCTGCTGCAGCAAGGACAGCCAGTGACATATGCATCCAGAGCCCTAACACAGGCCGAGCGCAACTATGTGCAGATTGAAAAAGAACTGCTTGCGGTCGTGTTTGCGGCATGAAAATTCCACCAGTACCTGTTTGGTGCACATGTGGTGGCGCAGTCAGACTGCAAGCCTCTGGAGGCTATATTCACAACGCCATTAGGACATGCACCTGCCAGACTACAACAACTGCTGCTACAGCTTCAGTGTTACGATCTCCACATCAAGTACACGCCTGGAAAGGAAATGCTAATAGCAGACACTTTATCCAGAGCGTTTGGTGCTGTGGGAACACAAGAGGAGTCCATGACTACAGGTGAAAAGGTAGTCTGTGCCATGGAAGCAACTGAGGCTCTGGGAATAGAGATGCACGAGAAGCTTAAGATGGCAACTGAGGAGGACTGGACCTCACTAAAGCTACTAGACATTCACCAGAGAGGGTGGCCAAAGCACAAAAAACAGATAGATGTTGAGCTTAAAGTCTATTGGCCAATCAGAGACACAGTCACAGTAAATGGGGGGGGGGTCCCTGATGACAGGAGACAGATTCATTATCCCTACAAAGTTGAGATCAGACATGCTTCAGAGACTGCACATAGCCCACCAAGGAGTACAGCGGACCAAAGAACAGGCACGCAAGTATCTATATTAGCCAGGCATATCGGCTGATATCGAGCAAATGGTTGGGAGCTGCCCCACCTGTTGACAACACCTACTGAAGAATCAGAAGGAGCCACTAAAATGCCATGAGCTGCCAGAGCTACCATGGTACAAAGTAGGTATGGACATTTTTGAGCTACAAGGCAAATCTTTCCTCCTCACAGTAGATTATTTCTCAAAATATCCTGAGGCCCAACTAATGCGTGACAAAACAGCAAGCACAGTAATAGCAAAGCTGAAGGCTGTGTTTTCCAGACACGGTGTTCCGAAGGAAGTGGTGAGTGACCACATGCCATTCGCTAGTGCTGAGATGAGTCATTTTGCAAGTGAGTGGGCATAACATGGACATTCAAAAGCCCAGGCTATTCACAGTCTAACGGGATGGCAGAACGCACAATAAAGACCATTAAACTCATGCTGAAGACGGCGGAGCAGACTAAGACAGACCCCCACCTGGTTCTGTTGACTTTAAGGAACACTCCTGTGACTGGACGTGGGCTGTCTTCTGCAGAAATACTGATGGGTCGGGCCTTAAGAAGCACATTGCCAGTAGCCAGTGCTGTGCTCAAACCAAGGCATCCAACAAGAGTCAAGCAGAGGCTACTTAAACTGCAACAATGACAAGGAGAGTACGACAACCAACATGCAAGACCTCTCTCTGTGCTTGAACCAGGAATGGTTGTCAGTATAGAGACTCCACAAGGCTGGAAACCTGCCCTGGTAGAACAGAAGAGACAGGAGCCAAGGTCATATAATGTTGTGACGGCTTCAGGGCAAAGGTACAGGAGGAATAGGAGGCACTTACGAATAGGGATGCCCCCCGAAACCCGGTTCTAAACGGGAACCGGTTCTAAATTCGTAAAAACCGGAGCATTTTTAAGATCCGACGTTTTCGGTTCTGCTATCGGTAGTCGGTAGGTACTCAAGAAATCATGGAGTGAGATTTATATTGTGGCAATTGTGTTTTTCGAGGAATTTAAACGTCGCGAACATAATCTTGTTCGCCGTTTTCTCCATCTCTCTGTCTCTCTCTCTTACTGCACGAGGGGCGGGGCTGTGCTGTGCTCCACACACTCGCTCACACACGCACAGACAGCTCTGCTCAAGTGCTCATCATGGCGGAGAGAACTAAACGTTCAAAAGTTTGGGTATATTTTTCAAAAGTCGATGACAACAACGCTCGTTGCCACAAGTGCAACAAATCATTTGCCAGTAAGGGTGGCAATACAAGCAATCTGTCGAAACATCTTTTGTCGAAACATGGTATTAATCTGCAGAAATGCGGCGTTTTCCACTGCTTTGCTCGTAGTGTTCCATCCACATCCACTGCAGGGAAGCCGTATGAGCCATAGATACGGAGCTAGCTAGGCTAATAACGAATTATTACGAATAGGCCAATACATAAAATATAATTGCTTAACTAATTGTTTAGCTACAAATATATAAGCCATAGATACGGAGTTAGCTAGGCTAATAGCCGGGGACACTATAAGTCAGGAGAGATCACGACTCCTGCCGGAGAAGGCAGATATGTTGATTTTTCTGCAGAAGAACTGTTAGGATAATGTTCTATGTTCTTGTTTGTTTGAACTTCCGTTAGCCTTTTGCTGTAAAAATTTATTTTAATATATATATTTTTTTTTCTTTATCTACTTTTATTTTTTATCTTATTTGTTGTTGTTGAATGTTGATTATAAAGTCTATAATTCAGACGCATTTAAAACATTGCTGCTGCTGTTGCTGCTGAATAAATATTTGTTTATATTTATATAAAGTTATATAATAGAATAATAAAGCAATGTCGATTCTGTTCTTAATTAAGTGCCTTTTTTTCTTGCATAATAATCAAAAAGAACCGATAAGAGTATCGATAAAGTACCGAACCGATAAGCAGTACCAATAAGAGTAGTAGTATCGATAAAATCCTAACGATACCCATCCCTACTTACGAACAATTCGGAATGACACACATACTGAAATAGAGGACGGTAATGTCATTGTCACTGAGCAGCCACCTCCAAGTGAGCCTGCAGAACCACATGTACATGACGTGACAAGAAATGTGGAGTGTACAGAGTTCTTAAAAAAAATGTAATGAATGTATGGTGTAAAGAATGAATGTATGAAGAATGTAACGCTCTGTTGATATCAAGAATAGATATGGTGGGGTCCGTGGTGGTGTAGCGGTCTAAGCATCGGCTTTGTGTTGATGCAGTTGCCCACTGGGGACGGGTTCGCGCCCCGGTCTCGTCAGATCTGACTATGGCCGGATTCGATGAAGCAGCAATAATTGGCAACGCTGTCTTCGGGAGGGGGGCGGAGTCGGCTTGTGTTCGTCACATGAATGCGTCTGTGGGTGTGCCGGAAAAAGCAGTGGTTCGGCCTGGATTTGCCTTGTCACGAAAGTGGCGAGGCGTCTCCTTCGAGACTGCTGGCTGGAGAGATGCAGTTGACGAACGCATACAGTACGAGGGTGGGAGTTTGAACTAGAATAGGGAGTGATTGGCCACTAAATTGGGAGAAAAAGGGGAAAATCTGAAGTAAATAAAAGAAGAAAAAGGATAGATATGGTAAACATTCAAAGCCAGACCATTAAACAGTTCATAGTGGTCTTGTGGACAGTGTTACATCTCCACTTTAAGTTAAAGAGAAAGACAAACAAAGACATTTATGTTTCTTAATGCAGTAAATTCAAACTGATAGATAGGGAAACAAACAAGTCTATAATGTGATTGTTTTTGTTTTTGTTTGTGGAAAAAGGGGGATATAGTATTTGGGTTTGAACTTATACACGGAGTAATACGGCGGTGAGCCTATACTATAGGTAATACAATGAGAGGCCAGTAGGCGCGCTGTCAGGCGGATGTACGTATGTGGAACTGAAGTCGGTTAGGACACGCATGCACGAGTGGTGTTTTTTGTTCCTGAATAAAGTTCATAAAAAGGACTACCCACCCATCTCATCAGTATAAACCACAATACCAGTGAATTCAAGCTATTCCTGAGGAGTAATGGAATCAAGCAGATACTCGTGCTAGCATACCATCCTGCATCAAACAGCGCTGCAGAGAGATCGGTTCAGACAGTCAAAGCGGCACCGATGAAGCAAGTTCTGAGTGAAGAGAAAGGCAGATGACAGCATCACTACAACACCGTCTCGCCAACTTCTTGCTGATGTACACCACACACTGACAGGAGTCTCACCTGCGGAGCTGTTCCTGAAATGTCAGTTGAGATCCAGATTTAGTCTGCTTAAGCCAAGCCTTGCGAGATCTGTAGAGGAGAAACAACTCAAACAGAAGACATACCACGATCAAGCAGCATCAAAGCTGAGGAATCTATCTCAAGGTGACTCAGTGAGGGTGAGAAACTTCCGAGAGGGGAAGAAAAAAGGGTTAAGGGCAACTGTGGTGAGGTGTCTGGGACCTGTCACGTACCTGATCCACAATGGATTGAGAGTGCGCTCTGTTCATATTGACCATCTACTGTGCTCAAAAGAAGAAACAGCGTATCAACACTTGGGTGACATCCCAAACCTGATAACGGACTACATCGAGCTGTCAGCCGAGACCAGCAGAGTTCTGGAGGCTCAGGGAACCAGTGCGTCCATTCCTGAACTCACTCACACTCCAAGGTCTCCTGCCAGAGACAACCCTGCACTGGCTGTGCAGAGCCCAGCTCAACCGAGAGACAGTCAGCCTACCTGTCAAAACCAACAGCCATGCAGGGCGCGTTACCCTCAACGGTTGTGCACCAAACCTGAAAGACTGACATTGTCGTCTCGGAACCAAGTCTACCGCAAGGGCAGAATAATCCCTTGGACTTGGCTACAAGGGTAGAGTAGTCTACCTCTCCCTTGTTTAGTTATAAAAATACATACATTCTTGTTGTCATTATTGTTCTAATGAAAAAAAAAAGGTCCTTGAGCTAACTAGCCAAGAAAAAAAAATGGTTTGAAATGTTACTTGTTGAATTGATTGGTTGACTGTGAACATGTGCATTGCACATTTGAAGAGTCTATATTGGAGGTTTTTTGTTTGAAGGGGAGGAGTGTAATGTATTGGCATTGAGATAGCAGTATTGGAGCTCCCTCTACGGGTGCCGGGTGTGTTCTCTGCTGTGTTGTAGTCATGTGCTTTTGAGTGAATATGGATTAAAGAACTACATGACATACACCATTGTCTCTGTCTCCGTAATGATATCCCAGTATATTTCAATATCCAGGAGTCCACTTGAGGCTACTTGGTTTAATGGAAAAAAGAGAAGATATTTAGATTTCATCGGTAGATAGAACAATGACAGCATATATTGGTTTAGTGTAACATGGATGTATGTATTACCATCTCCACAGACACTTTTAAAGAACGAAACAAAGAGAGTTGGAGTAACTTATAAAGGAGCTTGACTTTGAATCTGAACAGACAATTACAGACCGTCTTTCATTGTACTGAAGAGAAATTGCATTTTTTTTTATCCTTGCAATAGGTTGAAGAGGTGAAGATACCTAAAGCAGGGACAAAAACATAATCATTACTAGGTCAAAATAAAATATGGCAAAGAGAGTAGGACTGAAAAACGGGAATCATCATCTGTACAGTATTTAGAAGAATGTGGGAGAAGAAGTTTGGGAAAAAGTAGAAAAGGAAAATCGACAAAAGAATGGGAAGAGTGATAGAGTGATTATTGTGGACTAAAGGAAACGGTACAGCATGTTCTATTTGAATGATAAATAGAGCGAACATAGGATAATTTTTTTTTCAGTCTTTAAATGATACAGGACTCATAAAAAGGATCTAAATTTAGTAGTTTTTTTTAAAAAAGTTGTCCCCTTTCAAACTCCTACTCAATAGGTGATGGTAATGCCCAACAAAAGCTATTTTCCCACTGCCATTAAAAAAAAAAACAAAGCAAAAAAAAAGCAGAGGAAGAAGAGTATGCGTTACTATGAGTGGCCTTCTATACCAAAACCTTTGAGATGTTGCAATTGCCAACATATCTGGTTATATGTCAGTTAACTGGAAAGTAAAGTGTAGGTGTGTAAGCATGCATACAAAACCAAAATGTTGCATTTGCTGTGGGTAGCATTGTGTTGCTGACTGGGGATGTGGGCCAATGACAGCGTTGTGGTAGTAAGGTCATCTATGTGGAAGCAGTTAAAATTGTCAGAGAAATTTTAGTGACAATATCAAAAGGGAGAAACCGGTGGAGACGAGGGATACTCAAAGAGAAAGCCAAGAGCTGCATAGATAAAAAGATGCTGGTTACATTCGTTGCAGGAGTTCTAAATGGTGCAGTGGAAATTAAATCAAAGAATGCTAGGATGCTGTTAATAATTAGGGCTGCAGCGTTATCATAGGGGCATGTTAGGACTGACATGGGAGGAGTTGAGGGATGACCTCAACTAGGGCTGCACGATTTTGGCTAAAATGATGATCATGATAATTTTGCTTAGTATTGTGATCAAGATTATTCAGCATGATTGTTTTTCCATTTTGGGGAACAGCAATGTTTTAGTGAGCATTTTAAATCAACAGAAACTGCCTTCACATTCATAATGTATTTTATAAATCTATAAATGAATAGACATTCAAATTTACATCAAATAAAGTTGAATTAGTTAATCTGGACACAACGTTTATTGTATCTGTCAATAAACGTTGTATCCAGATGAACTGATTCAACTTTCTTTGATTTTCTTACCTGCATTATTGAGCATGCATAAAGACATTAACGATTTCGATATTGACTTCCACTATTAATTGATTGTGGCGATTATTCACACAGTTTAGCATCCTCTGGTGTGATGAAAGCATTGTTTTTTTTATTTAAAGATTTGTACATTTGAATAACATACAATTAATTGTGTAGCTCTAAGGTCAGTGCCCATTCATGAAGGGAAGCAGAATGTGTTGGCTCATCCAGATCATGGTTATTCTCTTACAATCGAATGCAAGTAGCCTGCTAGCAAGTGTCCAGGAATTCAAGCATTTTGTTGAGGACGTGTTGAGTAAACCAGATATTATTTGAATCCAGGAGACTTGGTTAAAGCCATGTCTGGATTTTGTTATACAAGGATACCTAGAGGTTCGTAGAGATAGAGAAGATGGAGTAGTAGGAGTGTTTGATACTACTAGATGAGGCATCCCATACAGGGTTCTTGGTAGAGGGGTGGAGATAAGGCTAGGAGGAGGTGATATGGTTATATCACTTCCTCCTACAATCCATGTTTGAGGTTGCAGTTGAATGGTCTTCGTGAAATAGAAGGTCTGGAAAGATGTAGAATTGTCTGTTGTGGGAATTTAATGCCCACAGTACTCTTTGGGGAGGTAGAGCAACAGCGATACATCTGTTACCTGGATTAAACTCTGGAAATGAGCTGGTTCTTGATCTTAGATTAGTGTCAAGTGTGCTAGCAAGAGCTAGTGATTGGGAAATAGTCACAGATACAACTGTTGGCCATAATTACTGTCCAGAATTGTGTACTTAAGATATGGAAGAAGGTGCACCATCTGGCGTTGGGACAGGTGAATGGTTATTTGGGAAGGTGGACTGGGAGAAGTTTGAAGAACTGATTGAGAGTCGGCTGGTTGGAATGGATGATACTGGGGATGTAGAGATGATAGACTGAGTTCATTTATCATTGCAACGGCAACATAAGCTATTCCATAGAGTAAAGGGCATGCGAAGGGAAGGGCGGTGCCATGGTAAGTGTAAAGAGGCAGGGAAAAAGCGAAATCCACAATTTTCAGCACCTAGAAGGCAAAAAGTTTAGGTTGTGATAAGAAGAACAATTCGTTGGTTGAAAGGGCAGGTTGGCATAGATCAACTCCAGTAGTTGAGATATGGGGTATGATAAAGAGGATGGGGGTGAACAAGAGGGAGTGGGATAGTCCTGTATTGAAGAATGAGCATGACATTTCAATATCCAACAAGGATGAAGCAGAAATGTTATCAAAGTTATTAATGAGTATACACAGTTCAAGAGGAGAGAGAACTGAGAGGCAACATCAGAGGTTGTTTAAAAAGAGGGGAAGGGACAAATGGCGTCATTAATTTTCCATTTACCATTGATGAAATGGAAAGAGCCATTGCAAAATCCATGATTACTTCCCCAGGATTGGATCAGATTAGCTATGTTTGATTAATTCAGACAGGGAGCATTAAGCAAGTTATCAAGCTTTCTTCAACAAGGTGTGGGAAGAGGGGAGATTGCCAGTGATCCCAGTTAGAAAACCAGGGAAAGATACAATGATATCTACTAGATCAATAGCTCTTACATCACATGTGTGCAAAATTATGGATTGGATACATCTGAAATTGATGAATGGTATGGAGGAAAACTGTAGGAGTGGCAAGACATCTAGAACAACCAAGTTACAGAAAGACAGGTCATCACTGTACAGTGCTTAGGTGGGAATAGATGAGAGGAGGTGCTCATGGCTGGGCTGAGGATTGGGCACAGCAAGTTGAATAACACCTTGAGGGTGGTGAGGAAGCACTCTAAGCCCCCCCCCCCCCATTACTGTCAGGAGTCAATACAGCAATTTCATTATTCCAAGTAATTATTCACTGTAAGAAATATGTAGTAGAAAGATACACAGTGCGATTGTTAGGTTGAGCCAGGTAGGAGTGCAAGAATTTGTATTAGAGGAAATCTTGAATTTACCACGAAAGAGTCTTTTTTCAGTTTATTGAACAAAAACAGGCCTGATTTGTAGGACTTATTGAAAGATTTCTGGTACACACTTTGGAGTAGTGGGTGGGTGGCGATAACGCACCTAACGCTGGTTACCAATCGCCATGAAACTAGAAGAAGAAGAAGAAGAAGAAGAAGAAGAAGAAGAATTTGGCTTACTGCGCAGCTGCGTACATCAGCGTGTTGGCTTGTTTCTGTGCAAGACGAGCTGCACTTCGATATTTGTGTGAATATTTATGTGTAAGGATAGCCTCCACATTACGGATAAACACCGACGAGTCGTGTGGAGATAACGGGTAAGCATCGCCCTACATCGTCAGTTGACTTGTCTCGGTAGGCTAACGTGACTCCACTTTGCAGTTGCTGACTAGGGTCACCCTATTCTCATAAAAGGTCTGCATGTGGAGATCGGGTGAGCTCCACATGTGGTCTCTACATGCAGACATTTTCGTATAACTGCGTGAAACATCGTGTTGACTGAAGGACTACAATTTATCCACACGCCCGGAGGTTGAAACGGGTTTTCGAAACGTGTTGCGGCCATGTTAGAATTTGAACGGGGAAAAGCGATTCTTTTCTTTTGTTTCTACCCCCCCCCCGTTCGTTGTGTGTTAAACTTCAGGGAGATTATACGTGCGGATGCACAAAACAAAACTGCGCACGTTCAAAGGTAATCATATTTATCAAAAGTACGTATGCCAATTCAATTTCCCCTTTTACACACGCAGAAAGCCGAACTATTGCCATTGGCTGAAACGAGACAGAAAACAAGAATGCAGTGCCATACTTGAAAACTATGAGAACAGACTAGGGTCACCCTATTCTCTTAAAAAGTCTGCATGTGGAGATCAGGTGAGCTCCACATGTGGTCTCTATACGCACATTTAGTTTAACTGCGTGAAACGTCGTGTTGACCGAAGGACTACAATTCACCCACACGTCCGGAGTTTGAAACAAGTTTTCGAAACGTGTTGCAGCCATGTTAAAATCTGAACAGGGAAAAGCAATTCTTTTCTCGTTTTGTTTCACCCCCCCCCCCCAGTTAATTTTGTGTTAAACTTCAGGGAGATTACACACTAAATAGTCGCGGATACACAAAACAAAAAACTGCACACGTTCACGGTAATCATATTTATATTTATAAAAAGTTCTTATGCCAAATCTATTTCCTTTTTTTTACACACACACACAAAGCGGAACTATTACTGTTGTGTTTACGTCTTAATACTTTAAATTAGACCATTACAATAGTCACTGAATTGAATCAAAACGAACGACAAACGCATATTCGCATTTCAACACTTTACTGAGTGAATTCTCTTGGTACATTTCCGGGTATGACATCACTCCTTACGGGTACCCACAGGTGTCAAATCCAAACGCAATACATGACATCCCTTTTTTCCTTGAAAAGCTACAGACATCTTACAAACCTGTGTCTGTTAATTGAATTCTGTAAGTACTTTGCATCCAGAGATCTTACAAACCTGTGTCTGACAATAAAACTAAAAAGTCCTCAATCCTCACGTCACCCATGCCCTTACTTTAAATTCAAGTCATAGTCATAGTCAGACAGTCTCTGAGGCGCTCGTTCGGCCCACTGAGGCCTGCCTGCATTAGGCCTGTCTGCCACGCTGGTGCCAGTGGGTGTTGGCGGGGTCACTGTGTCCTTACTAGAGTGCACTGTGATGTCCTCAACCCCTTTGTGTGTCGTCCTGTTCATGGGTTGTCTCCTCCGGTCCAGTTGTCCTATATTTTTTTATGAAAGTACTGTTCCTTGCATACCGTGCTCCCGCTGGGGATTCTACGATCACATGACTCCCTGTTTTACTCACAACTTTGTGTGGTGTAGCATTAGAGTGGTAAACTTATCCACTTTGTCTTGCCTTACAAGCACGGTGTCACCGACTTTGATCTCTGAGCGCTTCTCAGTTCCCTTTTCCACTCCAGTCCTTCTGAATGAGCAATCCTGATTCTCTTTGTTAGTGATGCATTCTGGCGCTCGACCTCTCCATTGGCCTGCGCCCATTTAGCAGTTGTCTTCAGATGTGGGATGCCGTTATTTTCACAATATTCTCGGAATAGGACAGACTTGAACTGTGGGCCATTATCTGATTTACAAGTGACTGGTAAGCCATGACGGCTAAATATTGACTCTAGGCTATCAATAACCTTCTCTGTTGTTGTAGATGTCATGATATCATATTCGTAATAACGACTGATAATCTACTACTACAAGAATGGAATGGTTGGATGGCAGGGATCCAGGCAAGTCTACGGCCACATCCTGCCAAGGCCCGTCTGGAAGGGGTGTGGGTGTCAGTGGTTCTGGTGGGTCGGGTCTGGCTACTATCTGGCAACCGTGGCAGTCTTTGCAGTGTTTTTCAGCCACTCGATCCATCCCCGTCCACCAAACCTTGGTTCCCAGGTGCTGTTTTGTCCCCACTATCCTGAGATGTCCCTCATGTGCTAAAGCCAGTGCTCGTGCATGTAGGACGCGAGGTAGCGCAATACATGTCCCACGGAGGACCAAATATCCCACTATACACAGTTCATTTGCTATGGCTGCATATGCTTTGCAGTTCTCAAACCACCCATTGGTGATCGCCTTTCGTACCTCGATCAGCTCTGGGTCGGTCGCAGAGGTCCCCTCCACCTCTCTGGTCGTGAGTGCCTTTGGCGTGGTGCTGAGAGTGACAAACCTCATGTACTCGTTCGAGCTGCGATTGTGTCTCTCGCGTTGTGCTGTCTCACCCAGCAATCGTGACAGTGGGTCTGCAATATTTTGCTTTATTTTGGCCTCTGCTGCCCCCTTGAAGTTGAATGGTATGCGCCTAATAGGCTGGGCGACAGGCTTCACGTCTGGGTTGATTTGTAAGCTAACCTGCTTGGAGTTCAGTTTTCCAACCTCTTGGAATAGCTTGGATACTGCTGTTCAAGTGACTGTTTTATGTTCAATACAGCTGCAACATCGACTCCTATTTTCAAAACTCCTAAGTCTCATGACTGTCTCCTTTCCTAGCAATCCCTCTCCCATGCCATGAACCACAATGAACTCTGCCTGCTCAGTTTTATTTCCAACTGCAATCTCACACGAGAATGCACCTTTAACAGATAGTGGTTGGCTAGCACCATAAGAGAACAGCTTCCTCTCTGTCTTGGGAATGTATGAATGACACTTTATACATTGTGATTTTAGTCTCTCCCGTGTGTTTTCACCCATCACATTACTGGTCGCCCCTGAATCAACTAACATCTGCAGTTTTACTCCCCCCACAGAAAAGGTAATGTCATTCGCTTGAACAACGAATGCATAGTCACCTTGATCCTCAACATTACTCACACGTTGTTTTGCAACTTTACGCTTGTTTCGACATACTGCTGAAAAGTGGTCCTTTCCGTTGCACTTATGACATGTCTGTCCATGTGTGGGGCATTTCAGGTCCCTGCCCAGGTGATCTGTATGTCCACATCTGTAACACTTCCTTTCATTTGAACGCTTTTGGTCGTCCGCTTCCCTCTGAAATGTTTCACGTGTCTCCTTCCTTTTTGTGCAACATGATGGACAGTCTCTGTTTCCGCCTTTGTCGCGCCCGACATGGCTGACAGCTGGTCCTCCACGTTCATGCACTGCGAGGCTAGTTGCAATGTACGGGCGAGTGTTAAACCTGGCCCTTCCTCCAACAGTTTCCTTCTCACGTATATCGAAGTACACCTGCTCAGGATAGCGTCCCTTATCTGATTATCAGCATCCCCCCAAAGTCACAATCTCTGGCAGCCTGTCGTAGCCGAGTAGTAAACTGCTGTATGGTCTCACCAGTGTTCTGAGATAACTTGTGAAAAGTTTGCCGAGCAAATGCTGCATTAAGTTGGGGTACAAAATACTGATTCAAAGTACGGACCGCCGCCGCATAGTCTGTCACTTCCTTTGTGTTGGCTAACGTTGAGAAGATGTCTTGTACATCTGGTCCGGCAAGGTGTAAGAGCAGAGCCCTTCTTCTCTGCTTTATGATGTCCGTAGCATCGTTTGTCAAAATTAATTCTTTGCCATCAGCATAGAGTCCATCTTGTCCGTCTCGGACCAAGCGTGGCTGGTTCGCCAAAGCATGCAAAGTTCTGAATCCCGGATTTCTCCATGTTAACAGTTCAAACCTAATCACCGCCAGTCAAAGCGAATATGGTTGCTATATCCTCGTCGCCATTGTTGTGTTTATGTCTTAATACTTAAAATTAGACCACTACAATATACACTGAATTGAGTCGAAATGCACGACAAACGCATACTCGCATTTCAGCACTTTACTGAGTGAATTCTCTTGCTACAACATTTCCAGGTATGACATCACTCCTTACGGGTACCCACAGGTGTCATCCAAACGCAATACATGACAATTACCATTGGTTGAAATGAGACAGAAAACAAGAATGCAGTGCCAAGGGGTGTCCTCGTAGCGTAGCGGTCTATTCTGTTGCCTACCAACACGGGGATCGCCGGTTCGAATCCCCGTGTTACCTACGGCTTGGTCGGGCGTCCCTACAGACACAATTGGCTGTGTCTGCGGGTGGGAAGCTGGATGTATGTGGGTATGTGTCCTGGTCGCTGCACTAGCGCCTCCTCTGGTCGGTCAGGGCACCTGTTCGGGGGGGGGGGGGGCTGGGGGGAATAGCGTGATCCTCCCACATGCTACGTCCCCCTGGTGAAACTCCTGTCAGGTGAAAAGAAGCGGCTGGCGACTCCACATGTATTGGAGGAGGCATGTGGTAGTCTGCAGCCCTCCGGATCGGCAGAGGGGGTGGAGCAGTGACTGGGACGGCTCGAAAGTGTGTGGTAATTGTTCAGATACAATTGGGGAGAAAAGGGGGGGAAAGTCCAAAAAAAAAAATGCAGTGCCATACTTTGACACCATGGGCAGCCAATATTTTCTAGCATCTTAATGTTTTTGATCAGAATCATAAATTTGATGGCAGTGATTCAAACCCAGAATGATGAGCAATTACTGTAGGATCACACACCCATAATTAGATTGCAATCAAAATCCATACCTTTAATCAACACTCTTGAGAGTAGATGGAGCCAGTTTTGCTACAATCAGTCACTTGGAGCAATGTAAAATCCACCCTTTAGTTAATTGAGAAAGAAGTTTCTGTCTGACTTTGCAGTTGGCAAGTGTGCCATATCATCTGGAATCATCGATCTTGAACTGCCATATTTTTATCTTGTTTTTAGATTGTCTATTTAATTGGGTGTCTTCATGAGGCGATCATTTGTATGAGCAATTTAGCTGGTCATTGTGTGGGTCATGGCCTGGTTGACTATTGGTCCCTAAAATCATAAATGTTGAGTCATTATTTACTGACATAGTCCTTCTCTTTTATTTACAGACTGTTGCTGTCAAAGTAGTGGACCATGCAGAAATGGGAGAAGATCTTCACAGCTCAACCCTGAGTGGCTCACTTTGACTGCTTTGCAAAGAAGTTTGTTGTTAGTTGTATTGATTAATAACCACCACATTATGTTAAAGGTAACATGGATAATTTGGACACTGAGTTGATGAGTGAAGAGTTATATCTCATGAAGCCAGAGGAGGATGTACCGTCTTTTTTTAAGCTGCTCATGTTGAAACAACTTCAGGCTACCGTAAATGGACTACATTTTATGTAGCGCTTTTCTAGTCTGCTGACTACTCAAAGTGCTGTGAAGAAGAATTAACTTTTTTTTTTCTGTGAAGATTGATCAGAACTCTTTCTGTTAGTCTTTTATTGAGAGTCAACATGAACAGCATTGATGTTGAGTACATTTGGCAACGTCGCATTCAGCATGGGTTTCGGTATCAGAGAGGTAAAGTCCCTTTCCCAGACTTGGATAAAATTGGTTTGGATTTCAATGTGGCATCCAAACGGAAGGAAAAGGTGGATTTGAAGCTGCTGACCAATGGTGTAGTTCTGGACATCTGTGACTTTGCTAAAGCTGTGACCAAAGCAGGGAGGTATTTCGTCTTTGAAATCCTTGAGTTTAACTTTGACCTTGGCACATACAATGATCAAGAACGTGATTTATTTGCATCACGAATTTTTATCAAAGCAGCTCAGGAGAGGCTGAAGATGAGACCCCAGAAATTGAAGGAGATTTTTGTGCTTCCGGAACGAAAACCTTTGACCGACGTGTGCCTGACGAAAATCCCAGAGAAATCGCAATGCTTTCCCAGTTGCAGCAATGGCGAGGTCCAGATTGACTCCAGTGAAGCTTTAAATGGTGAGGTCAAAATAACACAGGTGGAAAGTGGAGGAGGTAGACCAAAGTTAAAAAAGGAGCTTTACCCACTTTGTAAAAAAATTGGTCTTGATCTAGATATTAGACCAAAGGACACAGCCAAACAGAAACTACACCTGAATTTGTTGACCAAAAGTGTGATAATGGAATTGTTAAGATTTGGTAAAGTGCTATGTGGAACCCAAACTTGCATTGTTTACGATGTCCTTGAACACAACTTCGAACTCAGTGTTGGCAAAATCCATGCCAGGCAACAAATCTTGCAGCTCCTCACAGAGAGGAGAACCTGTGGCTTTCCGCCACACCTCAGAGCAGCTTTCCGACAGGAACCTTTTATATTTCATGAGAGGAAATCAGGAACCAAGTGGAAGAGAAGGTGGCCGGTTGAAGCAGATGACCATGCCTTAACAACAGTAGCAGAAGAAACCATTAAGAGAAAGCGAAAAATTAAGCCCAGAGATAATTTAGCTTTTAGTAGCATTGGACACATTTTTTACTCTCAGAGCTCTCATGGTGCCCTAGAGCACTCAGAACTGTCCTACAATGAGCTTTTCTATCTGTGTCCTGTTGAAACTGAGAAAGAAATGCTCTCAAATTCAGAAGATGGACAGGAAAAGATGAGAATGGAAACAAGGGGTGTGTTGGAGACAGCAGAGTCATCAGAATTGATGGATGTAAAGGAGGAAGAAGTGGAAATTGCCATCAGTCCATCAAAGTCTTGGTCAGATGGCTCTTGGGGGCAGCCGCATGCCCCAGGTTTATTCAGAGGGACTTCAAAGGCAATATCAGGTCAGATCTCTGATGATGTCAGCAGGGTTGTAAAAGTAGAAACGGCAAAGCTAATGCTGTGGAGGAGGCGTGCTGTTCGTTCCAAACAAATCCTAGTAAATGGGAACTTTGACCATTGTAAAATGTTGGGTTTAAATTTTAATGTCGGCTTTGGGGTAAAACGCAATATTAATCTAAAACGACTGACCAATGGTATTCTGTATGAAGTTTCTCAATTTGCACGTGCGATGACAAGAACCCGAGGCAGTTTCCTTTTTGAGTTTCTCAACAACCACTTTTACCTTAACATTCAACATGAGCATCATCGGCGCAATTTCCTCTTTTACATCAACACAAAAGTTAAATCTTTTCTTGACAATAATTGCCGAAGCATGGAATTCTTGAATGATGTTATTGAACTGCCTGAGATTTACAACATGATTGATGTTACGTGTGACTTTGACCCTCCTCAGGAGGACCTGACAGAGAAACAGCCTGGCTGTGAACCACCTCTGGTTTTAAAAAATGACCAACAGGCCAGTATGGAGGCCTACCCCTTCTGTAAAAAGATGGGTCTCAACTTATGGTCCATGGATGAACTTCCAATAAACAAGAAATTGGATTTGAGTTGCTTGACCAATGGTGCTCTGCTTGAGGTGGTTAACTTCACCAAGGAGCTGTGTGGGGACATTTGGGAGATAATTTTTGATATCCTTGAACATAATTTTGATCTTAACCTGCCAGGTGGGAAAACCAAAGTTCTACAATACATTCGGAGGTGGTACTCTATACAAAAATGTCTGAAGGGAAAAAGGTCATATTCTACAGCAATAGAAGCTTCAGCAAATTGGTTAAAAAAAGGCGTCCAGCTCAAGTCATATTTGAATGCAGCCTCCGTCTGTGCCCAGTCTCATCCTCCAGGGCCAATTGGCAACGGACTGAAAGACATTGCCAATGAAAGTCATAATGACACGGACTTTGAAGGGGTCACTTTAATTACTGCAGAGCAACAAATGCCCAGGACTGAGTGTGGCAGCTACCCCCTCTGTAAAGAAATAGGGTTGCAGCTTGAAATCAGCTCCAGGTCAGAAGTCAAAGCAAAACTTGACCCACAGTTGTTGACAAGGGCCGTTGTTTATGAAATGCACAAGTTCGTGAACAAGAATCGTGATGTTAATTATGTTCATGCTCTCTACAGGATCCTGGAACACAACTTTGACCTTAGTTCACAAAACCACCGGCGGTGGGAGTTCGCCTTATCTGTGGCATCGCAAGTGAATGCCATGGCGGGGAAATTCAAACGTCACCTCAGTAAAAAGGGAGACTATCCAAATAAAGTGTTTGAGTTACCTTTTGAAGTTACTGTGTCAGGACAAAATGTCTGCAAAGAAGAGCCAGAGGATGCTTTCGGTGGGCTTAACCCTGGCGATAACGATGATGTGCTGTTTGTCCGACAATTAATTCCTGTTGACATAGAGGTAGAGCTTGAGTAGAATTTTATTTCTAGAAAAGTCAGACACTCAAATGCAAACTTGGTTTCACTGTTTCCATGTTGTTTGACAGTGGTCTTTAGGGTAGTCTGCTCTAGTGGTTGCTTTGGAAGTGATCAGAATTTTCAGGGCCTGGCTGCCCTGTTAAAAAAAATTAAAATTAACTTTTTATATGGTGAAAATTTTGACTATAATGTTTTATATTTTAATTCTCAGCTGTTGGATTTTGTTTTCTTATGTTGAAATGACTTTGCCTCCTTTGCAAAGAAGACACTGTGGAACCATTTGTATCTGTCAGTAGTTTATACCAAACCAGAAGAGAAATTATGTGACTGATGCAATGGAAGGGAGTGTGTGCCCTCTTTTTTTTTTCCCAAACGTTTTTTGGCTCTTTTTCTGTTGGTGCCAAGTTTGACACAAAACTAAACGAAGAGTCTCATTAAATAACATCCATCATGTGGAAGATGTGACAATTTCTCAGCTGCTTAATAAAGTCAGTAGTTTCCCAGAGACCATAGTTTCAGACTGGTTGAGTTTTGTTGTCATCCAGTTGTATTTTTTTCAATCTTGAGCTCCAAAAGCCAGATATTTCAACCAGAAAACAGATACCCTTTTGGCTTTGGTTTATTGCATTCCCACTAGTAGAGCTGTGTAATACTGTTGGTTTTGTATGGGGTTTCAATGGTTAATATGTCCATTGCAGTATGACTTTATAGTTTATAGTATAACTTACCTCTTATCCTGCATATTGTAATAATAAGTGGATTCCTAACTGGTTCAAAATTACATGTCTGTAAGACTTATTCTAATTATTATTATTAGTAGTATTATAATCATTATGATCTTTTTCTTAGCTTCTATACTGAGGGAAAATGACAACCTGCTGGTCGTGTATTTTCCTGATGAAATGCTTTATTCATTTTTCCTCATTGACAAAAACTTGATCATCATTTCTCGTCGACAATTGGCTGCATGATCTCGACCGGACAGTTAGTTATAAACTTGTGGTGAGTCAATAATGCACATCATTCGAATAGGTTCTCATAAAAAAGGGCGATCAGAGATGGTTCATTGTTGATTCATTGTCACATCAGACAGTTCCTTTATTTGAGGGTTGACACAGGTTGACTATATGTTTGGATGACAACCCATTTTTACTGTTGCCCCTTTTGTCTTGGCAGTGTGGTTAAGCTTTCATTTGCAGTGAAATGTGTATAAATTGTACATGTTAAAAATGACAGATTTTGTTTTTTCTCATCTACCTGCTCTGTTACATTACCAACAGTATGTTCCTGTAGGCTACTCTGTCCTTGACTATCAGAGAACCAATGCAGAGAGATTTGTTAAAAGGTAGATTTCATAATCACCCAGTATGCTTCAGTTCAGGAAAAATTAATTTCTCTTTGGTATTTTTTTCCCCCATTCATTACACCTTCCTGAGAGACATGATCCCTTAATGATAAGAGTGAGGGAGCAGATTGTGTGATTATCGCCTTGAGATGGATTAATATAGTGGATAAGATGGATATTAATCAGAGATGTTTGGTAGTTGAAATACTACAGAGACAACATAGCATAGCAACATTCACCCTCTCACATTTTCTCATTTAGCTGTTCAAGCTAAATGATTTAAAGATAATAATATAATAATAATAATAACTGATAAATAATTCAAGCATGTGAGCAATTGAATGATGCACTTCAAAACCAAGTCCACGGACATTGCCAAAAGTAAATCCGTCAGAGGTCAAAGTCGCAGTACCCTTGTAAAAGATGGAAAAATCCTGTCCAAGCTGTGTTTGATGATGGTAAATTTGGCCTATACGAAGAAGCGTCTTGACACTGAGGTTTGATTTGACTGACTTGTAGGTCTGCCATCAAAAAGCCTGTAGGAACAATGGAGCAATAGCAACCAAGTTTTTAATCTCTCACTCTAATTTTAAGATGTTCATTTTAATGGCAAGATGTTTATCATTTTGCTACATTATAGCTGCAGGTCATTGCTACTGATGTGACTAAAGCTTATGTGAAACAGTTTGGCTGATGGCTTTACAAGGGGGGAAGGGGTCTAGTATCGGATTAAAAAAACACACTAGTTTGTTGAGGTCACAGAAGTTGAATTAGTTCATCTGAACACTGTTTGAAAGATCTCTCGTCCAGATGAACTGATTCAACTTTGTGATTTTCTTACCTGGATTATTGCGCATGCATACAGATAGTTTGTTGAGGGTTGGTTCGGGATTTGAACAAAGAAACCACTGACTAAACAAATGGGGTAATGACTATTTCGGTGCTGTATTGAGCTTCACTGCACCAAATCTCTGACTTCAGTGAATTTCAGCGTCACCATGAGCCATAACATAATGTCCATAACATGTACAGTTTATTGCCAGTAACCAGATAATACCACTAGATGGCAGCACAGTTCATGGCACAGTTGAACCAAGCATTGGCGGTTCAATGTAGAGGTGACTGTCCAGAGTTCCCAACAACTGATTAAAAAAAACAAACAGTGCTTTTCACATTTAAACTTGATGTTGTTGGCTCTCTTTTAAAAACCTGCTGAATACAATATCACACGTTTCTTGTGCCCTAAGATAATGTTATAATTATCGCATGAACCTTTCATCTAAGCATTTTAAATACAACGGATGCCAGCAAGAAATGCAGCTACCTGTCCCTTTATTCCTCAAGCATTCATGGAACCTTATTTGAAACCATATATCCAACGCAAAATATTCTGGTGCTATAGTCGTGTTTGTGAACCTGTCCAATTAAATGACATTAGGCAGCACAGTGGCCCAGTGCTTAGCACTGTTGCCTCACCAAGAATGTCCTGGGTTTGAACCCCAGGCCGTCCCAGGTCCTTTCTGTGTGGAGTTTGCTTGTTCTCCCTGTGTCTGCGCAGGTTTCCTCCGAGTGCTCCGGTTTCCTCCCACCATCGAAAGGAACGCATGTTGGGTTAATACTCCCGTCTGTCCTGTCTGTGCCCCTGACCAAGGCCATCGAAAGAAGAACTGGAGTTGGTCCCCAGGCACTGCACAGCAGCTGCCGACTGCTTCTAGCTACAGTGTATGATTGGATAGGTTAAATGCAGAGGATGAAATTCCCCACAAGGATTAATAAAGTACATCTTATCTTAAATGATGTTAGTTTGCATACAAAAACACATGGTTTACTCTGGTTTAGGCCAACACGCAGTAGGTACAGCATGAGCCTACCTCATAAACAAAATAACCTACTGCACCAACCCCTACCACCACCACCATCACCATGCACACTTTTCTTTATTATCCAACCAGGTTTCTGAAGAGATGCTTTCCTTCATTAAAGTAGGGCAGAGGGGAGGGACATTACTTACTGTGTAATGGTAAATGTCACACACAAAAGTAGAGGCAACTGTCCCGGCTGGAGCATCATTACTCCAGCCCAAAGAGCAAAGAGGAGACTCCCTGAAGCACTTAACCTTACTCTGTTGGCAAAGCCTTAAAATGAATTTCTGACAGCCTTCCTGTCCATCCGTTTGTCTAGGTGTCATTCTGTCTTGAGTGCCTGTGAGTAAGCCTGTCGGCTTTTTAACTGACTATTTCCCGACATGTCAAGTCTTTTATGTTTCCTTGCCTGTCCATCAGACCACCTCCCATTGCTGCCTCTCTCTTTTGTCTGTATGTGGACATACAGACAAAAGAGAGGCCTATCTACCTGTTGGCTTGTCTTTGTTTTCATTTCCATTTTCTCCGTACAACTTTCTTCCATCCTGCTTCAAATGGTGTCATGTACATACACACACACACACACACACACACACACACACACATATACATATGTTAAAAGAAACTCTCATGATTCCTTATGGCATGAAACGTCTCAAAGAATTTACTTGACTCACTGGATTATAGATATGTATAGATATGTATATATATATATATTATGTGTGTGTGTGTGTGTGTGTGTATATGAAGCAGTGCTTTGCCAAAAAAACAACAAAAAACAACACACATCACACAAAACATGTTTTTTAGATGCCAACATTTCATTAGAATGGCTATTTCCTCTGTGAATCAAACAAAAAAAGTGTCACTGTTAAAAAAAATGTGTCGTGGGTGTTGTGCAACACCGCGCCCTCCTCAGGTGAGACGGTGCAGTGTTCTGCTTCACTAACCCAATGTAAGGGAATATAAATTGAAATAGTGCCTTACACGTTGTTGATTGGACAGTTACGGTTTATGACGCGTTTTAATGCCCACCCAGTGAAGCAGTGCTTCACCTAGATTTTCCTCGACCTGAAAATGATTGACACCCGTCTAACCAATCGGATAACACCAGTTCAGCCTTTCCGATCCTTGACTTATTCTCCAGTCTCCATCATACCTTTTGGTATTCGAAGCGCGGTGAAAGATAAGATAAGAACGTTAAGAAATAGACTTTAGTAGGGTGGGCATTCCACAAGTCCGTTAAGAAATTCAAATTCCGATTCTGCATATCGGTTCCTAAATAAATTTCACTCGCGCTAAAGTTAGTTTCAGTGGCCGTGGTGGCGGCATGCAGCTTCCGTAGTTTCCGCCTCCGCAAGGTAAACGTGCGCCATCATGGACCAGAGTAAGCGGCGGTCGAAAGTGAATGAAGGGTTGGCACAGTGCAACGTCTGTGGCAAAATTACTTCGTGCAAGGGAGGATGCACAACACATATGACCAAACACCTTCGCCTACACGGTGTACAAATGAACCAGTGTTTGACATGTTGCGCCGGTCTCCATCTCCTGCCTCGGCGTCCTCTTCAGCCAACCCTGAGCTAACAGCAAGCAGCACCTCGTCGCAATTGGGTAGGTGAAAATTAATAACGTCTGTCTTATTCGCAACAGTAAGACAGCAAACAACTTATACCTATAAACTGTATGCAAATACTGAAATGTGGTTTTTCTTTCTGTGCTGAACGCTCGCGTATACAGCCTGAGAAGGCAGATATGCTCATTTTTCGAAATAAGAACTGGTTCTAATTTAAGGAGTTTAACACCTGGTAGTCCGGACCAGGGTGTGACTGTCTTTATTTCTTCATCTTCATGTGTGAAGACAGTTGTAAATGTAAATATAAGAATGAGACATTCACATGAACGACGAGTTTTCCCGTCCTTACCCAGGGCGCTGGGGTGGGTGCATTGTTCTTCCGGTCTAAACATCCGTAGCCGGATGTATACATGCAAGCCTAGATCTGCGATATCTTCAACAACATTAAACATTAAGAATGGACATTAGAAAAAAAATGGTTCAGGGACACATTGTGCGGCGCGTGGCTTTACTAATACGCGGAAACACCTGAATGAGTGGTTGGATGGAGAGTGTGTTGCCCATCGACCTGCCACAAAACGGCAATGTCCCTGCATTCCATTGTTTCCCTTCCACAGAAAACCAACAGCAGATTTCGAATCACGGATGTGGTTGAAGGCCTTGAATTTGAAGAAACCACAGAAAAACGTCTTTGTTTGTTCCCATCACTTCATTGCCAAAAAGCCAACCAAAGAAAACCCTTTCCCTGAACTGTGGTAACTATGTAGCTACTCGTTACACCGGAAAAGCAAAGCATAGGGTGTCCCCAATGCAGTAATGGACCGGAAGTGTCGCGTAAACTTGTCTAAATAAACATTTCTTCCGTGAAAGAAGAACGTGACCTCTCAAAGAAACGGAATCGAGAATTGTTAAGAACCGGAATCAAAAAGCAGAATCGCAATCAGAATCGTTAAATCCAAACGATGCCCAACCCTAGCAATTAGCTTGAGATAAATTAGTGATTACCATAGTAGTTTTTGGTGGTTCTATTGTATATATCACAATAATTAATCTGTTCAGATCTGTATTGTTCAACTTTATTGTTCATATTTATGTTTGCATTTTTGATCTTGACCTCGTGTAGTAGCCCTGTACTGTAGGCTAACGTTAGTTGTTCTAACTTAGTTAGATAGCTTCTAGCTTAGCTAGCTCCTGTCCTGTCTTTCACAATTTTTGCAAATTATGATGGATGCGAACATCGTGGACCCGATCCTATGGGAATCTTTTCACATTTTCTCCTATGAGGAAAAACTAGGAGTGAAGGTACAGGAGAGACCAAAGCCCCCCAACAAGCTGGTGGAGAGAGTGGGCTCGGTAAGTCGGACTTTAAGTGTTCTATGTATGACAAGGTGGAGTGGCTAACAGGGAGTGTGCTAACAAACCGGTTGTATTGCTGGGCCTTGCGTGATGTTTAAATGTGCTGCTGCAGGAGATGGGTGTTCTTCAAAGTTTGCAAGAGATGGATTTGAGGATCTAAGAAATTTTGACAGATCTGTTAAGCATCATGAAAAACCAAAGGAGCATGTTAGTGCAGCCGTGCAATCGAAGTCTGTTGTGAAATGTGAGGGTTAATACTCACAAAGCATAATGACACGGTCCGGAAAAACCGTGACATTCTGAAAAGGTTGATCGATTCAGTGTCATTATTGGGTCGTCAGGAGCAGGCATTTAGGGTGCATGTTGAGAGTGAAAAGTCCGATAATAAAGGAAACTACAAAGAGATGGTAGAAGTGTTTTCCCGCTATGATGATGTCCTGGCTGCTCATTTGAAATTGTCCACTTTTTTCTAGGATATCTAAGACCATACAAAATGATCTGATTAAAGCCATTGCTGCTACCGTTCAGGAGGTAAAAAGTGAGATTGCCGCTGCACCTTTTTTTTTTGTTTGCCTTTTTTTTCCTTTTTGTTTTGGTTGGGTGGTTGCTTCACCAAAAATTTTGGTCAGCAGCCGCCACTGATATAAAACATCATTAAATGAAACACTCATCAGATTGGCAGCTGATGATAGTTTATGGCATGAAACAGGCTTGTACTGTCCATTAAAGAATTACTTGAATCACTGGATTATTTATATATATATAAAAACCTGAACATACCAGCTTCCAGTCAAATCAATTTTATTTTTATAGCCCAATATCACAAATTACAAATTTGCCTCAGTGGGTTTATCAGCAACACAACATCCTGTCCTTAGACCCTCTCATCGGGTAATCCCATTTCATCCCAGTAAACACTTGCGGGTCTGTCTCCTCATGGCCTTTGTTCCGTCTCGCTCACCTTCCTCTGTGTGAGTCAGACCACTCAGACTGGCAGAGTGCTGCTCTTGTTAGCCCTTTTCAAACACTTGTTAATTCCACACTTACTCCCACACACAGAAGTGAGGAGGAGGAGGGTGCAAAAGATTGATGTTTCATAAGGAAAAAAATTATCCTGTTTAAAATGAAGAGACATGCATGTTGGTTGTGTTTATAAAGGGCAGATGAAGGCTTGTGTAAGTGGCAGCCGATGGTGCACACACACAGATAATAATAGCTAGCATAAAATGGAGGTGCATGCAGACACACATGGACAAACAGGACCTCTAGCAGGCCAACATCACACCACAGTATATAACGACACACAACTTCCACATTTTACTGTTTATAGTCCCCCGGCGCTAACAGACTCGCTCCCTCAAGTTACTCAGCTGCACTGGCATATGGACATACTCAAACAAACACACACATACACACACATACACATACACAAACATTTCTGCTTTCACCTCTCCGACACCCATCTGCTCCACTGGCCATATATTTCCATCCTATTCATACTCAACTAATATCGGACAGCAAATTATCAAAATGTTGACATGCTGGACTGAAGTTGCTCATCACTACATGTCTGAAAATATATTTTTTAAAAGTGTATTTCAGCAAAATTGCAAACTAGGGTGATTGATGATGGATGTTGAGGACTGATGATAGGGAGAGGACAGAAAAAAATAACAGAAATAGAAGATAAATTATGGCAAAGAAGTGACAGGGAGAGATGCAATGATCATTGATTATAGATAAGTGGCAGGGAGACAAATAGCATGATCCTGGATGATAGAGAAGTCATGCGGTGTGTTTTTGAGTCGCAAAACATCTTGAGTTATGAAGAATGCATTCTTCTTTTACTTAATTAACAAAAGTGTAATTCTAAACTGACTTTTTAGAGAGGTGTTTTTACATCATACATTTAAACAGAAAATAATTGATATTTTAGGTCTGGCGCACACTGGAGGAAAGTTATTCTGATTTTAGATGTGATTTGACCCTCCCAGCAATCTGAGAGGTGGTCCTGATCTCCATCTGAGGATGATTACAACCGATTGCAGGCCCATAGTGTAAAATGTTGACAGATTCAGCTTCAAATCTGGAGATCTACTCATAGGGCTGCACTGATAGTATCACACAAGTCAAAACTGGCTCTGGTTCTGTGGTGCGAGGTGAGCAGCGATGTAATATTGAACATAGACCCACAATATTTATGAGAGCCTCTTCGATTGGAAGTGGACATAACATCATGGGTTGAAGTGAACTCCAAGCTCACGCTGCAAACCATGCAAACCATATGACCCTGTCTTTCCTGGCAAGGCCATATCCAGTTATTAACATTCTGTGTTATTCCTTTTTTTGCTGTGCAGAATAATGCTCATACAACAAGCACAGTGAATTGGGTCTGACTCTCCGCCTCTGTGTTTGGTATGGTCAAAAGTCCTGTGGGATAACACAGGTTTGTGCAAGAACTGGGGTTGTGAGACTCGGGAAACTGATCCACAGTGTTATTGTTTTGTGTGCGATGTCCCGTCAAGTTAGGTCAATTTTATTTGTATGGCCCAAAATCACAAATTACAAATTTGCCTCAGTGGGCTTTACAGCAGTACAACATTCTGTGCTTAGACCCTCGCATCGAATAAAGAACAACTTCCTAAAAAAAAAAGAGGGGGGGAGCCTTAGGGAGAGCAACAGAGAAGGATCTCTCTCCCAAGATGGACAAACATGCATATCAGCCTGGTACTCCGGTATGTGACAGGCCTTAATAACCTTCAGTTTAGCTCTTCAGTTCTTCAGAGCTCTTCAGCTCTCCAGTGGTCAGCTCCATTATACACTCACCGGCCACTTTATTAGGCACACCCGTCCAACTGCTCGTTAACGCAAATTTCTAATCAGCCAATCACATGGCAGCAACTCAATGCATTTAGGCATGTAGACATGGTCAAGACGATCTGCTGCAGTTCAAACCGAGCATCAGAATGGGGAGGAAAGGTGATTTAAGTGACTTTGAACGTGGCATGGTTGTTGGTGCCAGACGGGCTGGTCTGAGTATTTCAGAAACTGCTGATCTACTGGGATTTTCATGCACAACCATCTCTAGGGTTTACAGAGAATGGTCCGAAAAAGAGAAAATATCCAGTGAGCGGCAGTTCTGTGGGCGAAAATGCCTTGTTGATGCCAGAGGTCAGAGGAGAATGGCCAGACTGGTTCGAGCTGATAGAAAGGCAACAGTAACTCAAATAACCACTCATTACAACCGAGGTATGCAGAAGAGCATCTCTGAATGCACAACACGTCGAACCTTGAGGCAGATGGGCTACAGCAGCAGAAGACCACACCGGGGGCCACTCCTGTCAGCTAAGAACAGGAAACTGAGGCTACAATTCGCACAGGCTCACCAAAATTGGACTATAGAAGATTGGAAAAACGTTGCCTGGTCTGATGGGTCTTGATTTCTACTGCGACATTCGGATGGTAGGGTCAGAATTTGGCGTCAACAACATGAAAGCATGGATCCATCCTGCCTTGTATCAACGGTTCAGGCTGGTGGTGGTGGTGTAATGGTGTGGGGGATATTTTCTTGGCACACTTTGGGCCCCTTAGTACCAATTGAGCATCGTGTCAACGCCACAGGCTACCTGAGTATTGTTGCTGACCATGTCCATCCCTTTATGACCACAGCGTTCCCATCTTCTGATGGCTACTTCCAGCAGGATAACGCGCCATGTCATAAAGCTCGAATCATCTCAGACTGGTTTCTTGAACATGACAATGAGTTCACTGTACTCAAATGGCCTCCACAGTCACCAGATCTCAATCCAATAGAGCACCTTTGGGATGTGGTGGACCAGGAGATTCGCATCATGGATGTGCAGCCGACAAATCTGCAACAACTACGTGATGCTATCATGTCAATATGGACCAAACTCTCTGAGGAATGTTTCCAGTACCTTGTTGAATCTATGCCACGAAGGATTAAGGCAGTTCTGACGGCAAAAGGGGGTCCAACCCGGTACTAGCAAGGTGTACCTAATAAAGTGGCCAGTGAGTGTATATTGTAATCAGCACAAGCCTAATAGCTTTTCAAAAGTGACTAGTTACTATTCAGTTTGACACTATTAGGCAAGCCCCAAACTGTATCCAAATGAAAACTAACTTCACTACATCGTGCAGTGCTGTCATTGGCAGTGACATGAAGCATAAAGCACTATGGCAGTATAAGCTGGGTTTCGAGCCCAGGAACACATTGAGAACTAAATGTACAAACCCCAATTCCAATGAAGTTGGGACGTTGTGTAAAACGTGAATAAAAACAGAATACAATGAATTGCAAATCATTTTCGACCTATATTCAATTGAATACACTACAAAGACAAGATATTTAATGTTCAAACTGATAAACTTTGTTGTTTTTTGCAAATATTCACTCATCTTGAATTTGATGCCTGCAACACGTTCCAAAGAAGCTGGGACAGGGGCAACAAAAGACTGGGAAAGTTGAGGAATGCTCAAAAAACACCTGTTTGGAACATTCCACAGGTGAACAGGTTAATTGGAAACAGGTGAGTGTCATAATTGGGTATAAAAGCAGCATCCCCGAAAGGCTCAGTCGTTCAAAAGCAAGGATGGGGCGAGGTTCACCACTTTGTGAACAACTGCGTGAGCAAATAGTCCAACAGTTTAAGAACAATGTTTTTCAATGTACAATTGAAAGGAATTTAGGGATTTCATAATCTACAGTCCATAGTATCATCCAAAAGATTCAGAGAATCCGGAGAAATCTCTGCACGTAAGCGGCAAGGCCGAAAACCAACATTGAATACCCGTGACCTTCGACCTCCCAGGCGGCACTACATTAAAAACCGACATCATTCTGTAAAGGATATTACCACATGGGCTCAGGAACACTTGGGAAAACCATCGTCAGTTAACAAAGTTCGTCGCTACATCTACGAGTGCAAGTTAAAACTCTACCATGCAAAGCAAAAGCCATATATCAACAACACCCAGAAACGCCGCCGGCTTCTCTGGGCCCGAGCTCATCTGAGATGGACTGACGTAGAGTGGAAAAGTGTGCTGTGGTCTGACGAGTCCACATTTCAAATTGTTTTTGGAAATCATGGATGTCGTGTCCTCCGGGCTAAAGAGGAAAAGGACAATCCAGATTGTTATCAGCGCAAAGTTCAAAAGCCAGCATCTGTGATGGTATGGAGGTGTGTTAGTGCCCATGGCATGGGTAACTTGCACATCTGTGAAGGCACCATTAATGCTGAAAGGTACATACAGGTTTTGGAGCAACATATGCTGCCATCCAAGCGACGTCTTTTTCAGGGACGTCCCTGCTTATTTCAGCAAGACAATGTCAAGCCACATTCTGCACGAATTACAACAGCGTGGCTTCGTAGTAAAAGAGTGCGGGTACTAGACTGGCCTGCCTGTAGTCCAGACCTGTCCCCCATTGAAAATGTGTGGCACATTATGAAGCACAACATACGACAATGGAGACCCCGGACTGTTGAGCAACTGAAGTCATACATCAAGCAAGAATGGGAAAGAATTCCACCTACAAAGCTTCAACAATTAGTGTCCTCAGTTCCCAAACGCTTATTGAGTGTTGTTAAAAGGAAAGGTGATGTAACACAGTGGTACACATGCCCCTGTCTCAGCTTTTTTGGAACGTGTTGCAGGCATCAAATTCAAAATGAGTGAATATTTGCAAAAAAACAATGAAGTTGATCAGTTTGAACACTAAATATCTTGTCTTTGTAGTGTATTCAATTGAATATAGGTCGCAAAGGATTTGCAAATCATTGTATTTTGTTTTTATTTACATTTTACACAATGTCCCAACTTCATTGGAATTGGGGTTTACAGAATAAAACAATTTTCACCACGATTGACTCATTTTTCTCCAGACGAGTGATCGGAAGATATGTGAGGATGATACAATCACGTAAAAATTCCACACATAGCAACTTTAACTTGGCTGCTGTATGATATGCGAGCACCTTTTGCTGCTTTTTACATGATACCTGTCGTTACAACTGGCAGTTGAACTGACAGTGGTAATGAGCAAGGCATCACTTTTGCCATCTTAAGCGCGAAAGACCAAACAAAGCAATATCCTCCACATTTTACATGAAAGTGGAGGTAAATCATCTTTACCTTCACTTTTGGACACACAATGCCATGAACAGTATCGATGGTGGTCTCATCAAATGGAAAAAGTTATGTTCTTGGGTGATGAAAATACACCCCCTATAGGCCTATTACTTACATGCATATTGTTTGTATTTGTACTAAATACTGCAACGTTGATCATTAGATTCTGACACTGTTGTATTTACGTTTTATAGATTGTCCTGTTTGTTTGAACTTGTCTATGGGCATCTCGGGTTGTATATTGCTCTGTATTGATGCTAGCTGTTTTAAATGCATCCAAGCTGTCTTTTAGTTAATGAAGCATTTCAGCCTCCTGAATGACCATTTTCAGTTTTGTGAGAAAAAATAAACAATTTAAAATCGTGATAAAATTGCACAATTTGCCGCATTATATATAATAATAATATATATATATAATTTTGAATCTACCTAAGATTCATTTTTTCCATCAAATTCTGGAGGGACTGATAAAGGAGATGAAAATTAATGCAGTTTTCGGGGTTCATGAAAACTACTCTGTTTCAGAAAATCAAAAGTAATTGTCAAAATACACATGACAGCAATAAGAAGGAATAAGGAATTGTTTCATTGTAGAATATTCTCAGATACACTCATCACTATTTTACATATGGTTATCTATCTGTGTCTTTCCTTCCTCACTATGCATCAGTGCCATCAATCACTCATAGACAAGCTCATGTCCTTTTTCTGCATGCCAGTGTTTGAACTTTCCTTACCTGACGACTATCCTTCGCAACTTATCAGAAAATTTCTAAGCATGAATGAAATATACAAGCACTTCAATTGAAAATAATTGTGGTCCAGAATCTAATGTTTCCTTTTGCCAAGTTTGGTTCTGTGTTTCCTTGCAGGGATTAAGCAGCAAAAGAGATGAGGCTCCTTTCTTTCATGAAACAGACAATTCGAACGCTCCTCGTCATGGCTCTGTGAAAAAATTTCAAGGTCACGTTTGTTCTCAAGGAACCCTCCTTGGGGCCTGCTGCATTATCTACACTTGATCCACACTTGATCTGCGCTTGATCCACACTTGATCTGCACTTGATCCACATTTGAACGCTTGGGCACTTGGCTATACCAATGTGGTGCATTATGGGTCATGTACACTTAGCCAAATACTGCTCCACAGCAGTCTTCGTTTAAGAGCAGATGAAGTGCACTGTGCTTTGGCTTATTAGAGAACTTGTGAACTTACATTATGCACATGAACACACACGCCAAGTGCCCAAGTGCAGATCAAGTGTGGCTAATGGGACAGGCCTGTGGTCTGTAGAGAATTCATATGCACTCCAACAACATCCTTCAGTGCAGGAAAATGGTGTAAAATGGTTGATATAATGTTCTACGATCCCATTATTTCAACTCTTACTCTGTGTATGGATCCATTTACGCACTCATGCCAGGGGATTTCTCTGATCGATTTGAAGAAAAAGTTGTCATGGCGGCACCCATGAAATCAACAATTCTGTTTAAAACTGACTTTTGGGGACGGATATCTTAGTTGTATAAGGTCTTTATTTTTGATCATTTGTATGAATCATTAGTTTTGGATAAAAATTTGTCTTCCTAACTGGGCTGCAATGTCCATCGGCAGCCAATCACAAAAGAGGGGGGAAAGTGATGCTGTTGTCATGGAGATGGAGTTTTGGTGGTGTGTGTGTGTGTGGGGGGGGCGGTTTCATTTTGTAAATGAAGAAAACACTACCTTCTTTCTTTCCTTACACACTTCCTCCTCCAACACTCTTATCTCTCCCTTCATCCATTGATACCTTTTTATGCTCTCCTATCTTATCCCCTCTCTTCTTTCTCCTCCTCTCTTTCATTTCTTCTTCCTTTCATCTTCCCTCCTATCTTCTGCTCCATTCCTCTTCTCTTCTCTTCCCTTCTTTCCTGTCGTTATATAAATCCCCCTGTCTTGTGGAGGCGTCTTATGTAAGCACTGAAGCTTAATTCCTCTCTATTGAGACCACGGCCTCACTGACAAGCCACTTCCTGTAGTGGCTGGTCTAGTTGCAGTTTGTGTGTGTGTGTGTGTTTGTGTGTTTGTGTGTTTGGTTGTGTGCGTTGATATTTATTTGGATGTATGCATGAGTGCGTGCGTGCGTGTCTGAATAAGATATAGACCTGCCTTTCTCTCAGACTGCCACCTTGCGAACCTGTCATTGCTACTCATCCCCTATCTCTCTCTCCCTCTCTCTCTCTCTCTCTCTCTCTCTCTCTCTCTCTCTCTCTCTCTCTCTCTCTCTGTCTCACTCTCTTTCTCTCTCTCTGTCTTTCACAGTCTCTCTCTCTGTCTCTCACGGTCTCTCTCTCTCTCTCTCTGTCTCTCTTTGCTGTATTGTTGACAATGAGCTGATCTTGGGGAGTGTACTGAAATGATTTAGATTCTGTGAATCTTGTGTTACTGACCAGGTTGGTTTTTATCCTGCTTGTTGTAACTTTTGTGTAATCTTTTTATTTCAGTATTGTTGAAAATCAAAATCTCTTTCTGTTTCTCTCCGTCTCTGTCTCGCTCTCTGTCTCTCTGTTTCTCTCTCTCTGTGTCTCTGTCTATCTCTCTGTCTTGTCTCACACACGCACACACCTTATCCACTCTTTCTATCTCACATTCACACATATTTGGTCTTTCCTCTTCAAAACACTCGCACACATACATTCTCTCTCTTTTAGAATCACACTCATACATCCCCATTTCTTTCTTACACACACACACACACACACACACCTAACCTTTCTCTCTTTCTGTCTTCCACCTCACACACAGTTTTGTCTTCTTCTCTCTCATGTTTCAGTGTAAATCTTATCTCCTGTCGTGACTCTGTGCTAAACGGAAGGGAAATAGAGGGAATTATTTGTGCTGATAAAGCAGGATGGAGGCGGTCTCCTAAAACCTAACTCAGTAGACCTCGCTCACTATTGAGGTTACCCTCAAAGAGCCACTTCAGTGAAGTTATATATTCGGCATCTAAATCACTTAGTCAAATGTGCCTGAACTTCATTGAGATTAACTGGCGTTGAGTGAACAAAGCACCGACAAAGCCTTTTCTAAATTTAGAGGATCAAGTCTATCTTATCTGTAGGTGTGTTTGACTCTGAAGTTACGGAGTGGGCCTGAACTCGGCTGACCTAAGCTGACTTTAGCTGACGTTAACTGAACTGGATAAACGTCGGCTGATTGAGCCTCTAGCTGACGATGTCTGCAAGACTCCGAAGTGATTAAAAGCATCTCAGCCGCTCTCCCTCTGGTATGTGTCCTGCCAGTTATCTGTCGTTGTTTTCAGGTCTACGCCTCCATAACAGGAAACACAAGGTGAGAGGCTGCCTGGCGGCTCAGGAGACAACGTTATGAACAAAACAAGCTGACTCCTTCACATCATGACTGGCGGAGGATCGAACACCGTAGTTAAACCAAAGACCTCAAATAACTCCCTTCTTTTTTTTTCTTCTTCTTTTTTCCCCCTTTTTCTCCCCAATTATACTTGGCCAATTACCCCACTCTTCCGAGCCGTCCCGGTCGCTGCTCCACCCCCCTCTGTCAATCCGGGGAGGGCTGCAGACTACCACACGCCTCCTCCGATACACGTGGAGTCACAAGCCGCTTCTTTTCACCTGACAGTGAGGAGTTTTGCCAGGGGGACGTAGCGTATGGGAGGATCACGCTATTCCCCCAGCTCCCCCCTCCCCTCCTGAACAGGCGCCCCGACTGACCAGAGGAGGGGCTAGTGCAGCGACCAGGACACATACCCACATCCGGCTTCCCACCTGCAGACACAGCCAGTTGTGTCTGTCGGGACGGCCGACCAAGCTGGAGGTAACATGGGGATTCGAACCGGCGATCCCCATGTTGGTAGGCAATGGAATAGACCACTACGCTACATGGACACCCCCTTTTTTCCCCTTTTTTTAACTGTCTTTTTTCCTATGGATTTCATAATGTGTCCATCTTCTACTTGTTGTAAAAATGAAAACTAATAAATATATTGAGTACAGAAGACTAGCTAACAGAGAAAACAAACCGCTCAGAAGCACAGAACACCAGCTCAGTTTCACACACACACTCCCATCTGTCACAATGATAATGTGCAACAAGGACAATCAAGAAAATCCCTGCAGCATGATGGCAGATGACCCCCTTCTCACCACCACCCAAAGATGAATAAATATGGACATAAACATGTAGGCCTATAGGTTTCTCAAGAGCTGGAGAGTTTTATATACCTCTAAAAAAACCACTAGAAATAAGGCCCCGCTCTTAAAAAAAAAAAAAAAAAGACTGACTATATAAACTGGTACTTAGAATGAAGCCACACGATGGTGCTTCTTAAAGGCAGACAAAATACTTCCCATGCGATGAGCTTTAGGTAAACAGCCATATTAAGCTGAAGTATGCAACATCTTGTATAAACAATTATTTTTCTTTACTATTTTTGTGTGTTTTGAGGTTGCAAGGTTGCAGGGTGTTGTTTGAAACAAAGCAAAGTGCAGCGGTGTTGGAGATAGGAGGCTGTTCCCTGGGCATCGGCCGCATCACCTCTGTTAACACACAGTCAGCCCTACTGAGGGTGTGTGTGTGTGTGTGTGTGTGT